>NC_060176.1:14130039-14132539 GCF_021184085.1 Oncorhynchus gorbuscha
GATTTTAGACACCAACTGCGAGCCAGGCCAAATCGCCCAACATCAGTACCCAACCTCACTAATGCTCTTGTAGCTGAATGGAGGCAAGTTCCATCAGCAATGTTCAAACATCTAGTGGAAGCTTCCCCAGAAGAGTGGAGGCTGGTATAGCAGCAAAGCACATACTTTTCATGTAGTGTACCATCCATATGGCATTACATTACTAAAAGCTGAGTCGTCATAGATAATACACTTGTACACTATCAGTTTACAAATGAGGAACTGCAGCGTGAGTGTTTGTGTGACATGGTTGTTGAGATGAGGAAAAGAAAGAAGTGAGAGAGAGAGGGGGGGTCTGCCAGACATGAGAGAAAGATTGAGAGGAGGAAGAGCAGCTCCGCCAAGTGACTTGGACATGTATAGGTCATCAGAAATGAGAGAGAATGAGAGAACGAGAGAGAGAACGAGAACGAGAGAGAGACAGAAAGAGAGAGAAAGAGGGAGAGAGAGACAGAGAGAGAGAGAGAGAGAGAGAGAGAGAGAGAGAGAGAGAGAGAGAGAGGTCTGGAGAAGAGAGAGAGAGAGAGAGAGAGAGAGAGAGAAAGAGGGAGAGAGTGTGAGAGAGAGAGAGAGAGAGAGAGAGAGAGAGGGTGAGAGAGAGAGAGAGAGAGAGAGAGAGAGAGAGAGAGTGGCTTTTGAGAGAGACAGAGAGAAAGGAGAGAGGAGAGAGAACCAGAGAACGAGAGAGAGACAGAAAGAGAGAGAGAGAGACAGGGAGAGAGAGAGAGAGAGAGAGAGAGAGAGGTGGGAGAGAGAGAGAGAGAGAGAGAGAGAGAGAGAGAGAGAGAGAGAGAGTGTAACACTGAACTAGAAGCAAGCTAGTGATGTAGTACTATAGAGGTCACTGACAGTGTGGATTGTGGAATCTAGATAGATGTGATTCAGTGCAACCAGGCCAGTGCAGTCGGTTAGTGGGTGACTTATGACAGGGGAGATACAGGAACAGTCATGTGAACATGATAACTCTGAATACTTCCTGCTTAGCCTCTCCAACACTGAGGTCATCTTAAAGAAATCAGATATTCTCTGGTCGTGTGAGAGAATTCCAGATATGATCTACATACATAGATTGTAACACACATACAGTATTTCTAAATATGAATGTGGTCTAGTATGATGGAGCTCCTTTCTCCTATCATGAATGACCTTATTCTGATCTCTGTCAGGATGGAAGAGGGTCAGGAAAAAAGTTCATACATTATGCAGGAAGTAAAGAGGAGCGCTAGGGAGGATCTTGGTCTAGTCTCTTGGGTTGCATTTCAATAGTTTTAAGTGGATTCCTCTTCTTGTCTTGTTTTCTGTATCTACACTGGTTGAAAGAAAAGTCCCCATTTGGTAACCACCTATGGTCTTCACCAACCTGTATTTTCAGATCAGTGCAGTTGAGAGAGAAAAAACTCAAGAGAGAAGATAACTTTAGACAATTGCGATGCAGCCTGTGCATTAGTGCTTACTCACTCTGTCCTGCCTTGCCCCCTGAGAAAGGAGTCATCGCTCTGTCTGTCACTGTTCAGCCCTGAAACACACACACACACACACACACACACACACACACACACACACACACACACACACACACACACACACACACACACACACACACACACACACACACACACACACACACACACACACACACACACACACACACACGCACACACACACACACAGACTGTGTTCTCCCCAGGGTTCACTGTCCTCCTTCCCCTCATTCCCTTCCTCTCTCCTTTCTTAAAGTAGCTTCTCCACCCCTTTCCCTCTCTCCTTTCTTAAAGTAGCTTCTCCACCCCTTTCCCTCTCTCTCTCTCTCTCTCTCTCTCTCTCTCTCTCTCTCTCTCTCTCTCTCTCTCTCTCTCTCTCTCTCTCTCTCTCTCTCTCTCTCTCTCTCTCTCTCTCTCTTCCTCTCGTTAATCAGTCTATTCCCACCTCTTTTCCCCATTCTTCTTCTATACCTTCCCCATTCCTTCTCCCTCTTTTTCTGTTTCATTTTCTTGTACTCTCTCTCTCTTTCTATGGTTGTATAACTTTTAGGTTATGTCTCACTCAGTTTTTTCTGGGTTGTTCTTCCTGGTCACCTCAGGGTCTCTGCTGTCCGGATCTCAGTAGCATCCAGCATGCCTATCTTCTGACAGACACCCTACTCTCATCTGGGGCCAAAAAAACACTGAAATAGATCTTCATAGAGTCTTTCCTTTGCTTTCAACTCCCTGGAAGTCTCCTAGTGACACAGTTCCCTGAAAAACTCATGAGATATTCTCATGGGACGGTCATTGGTCATGCTGACCTCCAGATCATGTGATGTCCACATTATATCATGTCTGTTAGCTACAATCTTATGAAAAAAGGTGCTATCTAGAACCTAAAATGGTTATTCAGCTGTCCCCATAGGATAACCGTTTGAAGAATCATTTTTGGTTCCAGGTAGAACCCTTTTGGGTTCCATGTATGACCCTTTCCAAAG
>NC_060176.1:14137539-14145039 GCF_021184085.1 Oncorhynchus gorbuscha
CACTCAGGCGCAAATTAACACCCTAATCTTATGAGGTGGCTCTGGTCAGAGGTAATGACTGTTGGGATGGAATAGAGTGAGGGGAACGGTACCTCAGTACCTCCAGGCTCTGGTCAGAGGTAATGACTGTTGGGATGGAATAGAGTGAGGGGAACGGCACCTCAGTACCTCCAGGCTCTGGTCAGAGGTAATGACTGTTGGGATGGAATAGAGTGAGATTAGAGATACAGCAGGAGTGACACCCACTGATTAGAGAGGAGAGGAGAGGAGAGGAGAGGAGAGGAGAGGAGAGGAGAGGAGAGGAGAGGAGAGGAGAGAGGGAGAGGAGAGGAGAGGAGAGGAGAGGAGAGGAGAGGAGAGGAGGGAGAGGAGAGGAGAGGAGAGGAGAGGAGAGGAGAGGAGAGGAGAGGAGAGGAGAGGAGAGGAGAGGAGAGGAGAGGGACTGAGACCAGGTGCTAGTGACCTGCTGTGTTTCATCCTCAATCAGCCTGACACTCTGACTGAACAAGAGAGCTGATGACAGAAGCCGAGGACTGCCTCTTGAACATGTCTTCAAGTAGAGGCACTGTCACAGTGAGAAAGTGTAATACTGGAACACCTCAAATCATCTAACATGGTATTGTCCTGCAAATTATTAAGCATTTTACATTTTTGTAAAATGTTGAATATGTGAGGCAAAGTCAATGGATTTATCAGATGAACCTGCCACTTGTTACAGTAGTACCTCAGATAGAGAATCTGATGACATAATAGGACCAGAAAGTATGAGGTAGGATGATTTAAAATGTATATATATATTTCACCTTTATTTAACCAGGTAGGTTCTCATTTACAACTGCGACCTGGCCAAGATAAAGCAAATCAGTACGACAAAAACAACAACACAGTTACACATGGAATAAACAAATGTACAGTTAATAACACAATAGAAAAATCTGTATACAGTGTGTGCAAATGAATTAATGAGGTAAGGCAATAAATAGGCCAATAGTGGTGAAGTAATTACAATTTAGCAATTTACACTGAAGTGATATATGTGCAGATGAGGATGTGCAAGTAGAAATACTGGTGTGCAAAAGAGCCGAAAAACAAAAACAAATATGGGGATGAGGTAGTTGGTTGGTTGGATGGATGGGCTATTTACAGATGGGCTGTGTACAGCTGCAGCGATCGGTAAACTGGCCCTTTGAGGATGTTTACGGTCTTCTCATTCAGGTGAGCTGCTTCATAACATGCTGTTACTAAAGCTAACATACACAGACATGTGAGTTCATGCGGGTTTTGCCCCGTGTTTGAGGTGCTTAGCTTTTTTATTTGAGTCAAGGTAACTTGCTATTGGCCAATTTATTATTTTGCAACAAGTTAATGGTCAAAGTTTGTTCCATTCTTTTTTTATTATTAAACCTAGATTTTGTAAATAATGTCTAGACCCAGTCCTGATCGTCCCCTGGACTCTAAAGAAACAACACTTATTTCTCCAGAGGTTAGAACAGGTGGAGAGGATTTTGAACGTTCCTCTTAGCAAGGCTGAGTGCTTCAGTGTGTTAATGCAGCCATGTTTAAACAACTTTACAAAAACACACACTTCAGTCTCAGCTCTCTCTGAGACATTACAGGGAAATGTTTCTCTTCTTCCCTTCAAAGGTTCTCTGAGCAGAAAGGTTTCATTAAAAACACATTTCCCACTGGACAGCACTCGCTGTATATACCAGACTTACACCAATCTATTTTCAGACAGACTTTTATCTCTGAGGAAAATGAATGAAAGAAGAATTAGAGGTGGTGGTGTCAGACAATACCTTTGTCATTATACTGTCTTACTACAATATTATGTTGGTGTGTATATGTGTGCGTGTGTGCGTGTATGCTTTCACTCATGGCCGTGTGTGTGTAAGTGTACGTGTGTGTGCATGCGGTCATGTGTGCTTTCACTCATGCCTGTGTGTGTGTGTGTGTGTGTGTGTGTGTGTGTGTGTGTGTGTGTGTGTGTGTGTGTGTGTGTGTGTGTGTGTGTGTGTGTGTGTGTGTGTGTGTGTGTGTGTGTGTGTGTGTGTGTGTGTGTGTGTGTGTGTGTGTGTGTGTGTGTGTGTGTGTGTGTGTGTGTGTGTGTGTGTGTGTGTGTGTGTGTGTAAAACATAGTTATTGTGGCAGTAGCCTCAGCCCTCTTAGCTTCATGTGTGTTCCACGTGTTCCAGCCACATTCTTACAAATATTTATGCCTGGTGTGAAACGCTCTTGATCTCTCTCCTCTATTTACTCTCCTCCTCCTATACTCTCCCACTCTCACACTGACCTTTATTCATCCTGACTGAGACTGACAGGAGGAGGGGGAGAGAGAGAGAGAGAGAGAGAGAGAGAGAGAGAGAGAGAGAGAGAGAGAGAGAGAGAGAGAGAGAGAGAGAGAGAGAGAGAGAGAGAGAGAGAGAGAGAGAGAGAGAGAAAGGGAGAGAAAGGGAGAGAAAAAGCAAATGAGAGGGGAGAGAGTGATGAGGAAAGTAGAGAGAGAAAGATAAAGAGAAAGCACAGTGATGGAGTGAGAGCCAGAAGAAGGAGGGGGAGGAGTGCTCACTTTGATGGATGACTTGTCATCTCGGAGAAATCAAAAGCCCAATCGAGTGAGCCCTCTTTTAGAGAAAGCCACACAGTGCGGCAGCCCTGCAATGAGGCCCATTGGGCTAATTGTAGAGTAATTGAAGATGTGTTGACGTCTGACTGAGTGTTAGGTATGGAGGGAGCCGAGAGGGTGGCGGTGTAATGATCCCAACTTGATTTCTAAATTGTACACTGTCAGACAATACACTGATGCCCTGCTTCAATGCACCATGCAGGCCGATACACTGATGCCCTGCTTCAATGCACCATGCAGGCCGATACACTGATGCCCTGCTTCAATGCACCATGCAGGCCGATACACTGATGGCCTGCTTCAATGCACCATGCAGGCCGATACACTGATGGCCTGCTTCAATGCACCATGCAGGCCGATATACTGATGGCCTGCTTCACTGCACCATGCAGGCCGATACACTGATGCCCTGCTTCACTGCACCATGCAGGCCGATACACTGATGCCCTGCTTCAATGCACCATGCAGGCCGATACACTGATGGCCTGCTTCAATGCACCATGCAGGCCGATACACTGATGGCCTGCTTCACTGCACCATGCAGGCCGATACACTGATGCCCTGCTTCAATGCACCATGCAGGCCGATACACTGATGGCCTGCTTCAATGCACCATGCAGGCCGATACACTGATGCCCTGCTTCAATGCACCATGCAGGCCGATACACTGATGGCCTGCTTCAATGCACCATGCAGGCCGATACACTGATGGCCTGCTTCAATGCACCATGCAGGCCGATACACTGATGCCCTGCTTCAATGCACCATGCAGGCCGATACACTGATGGCCTGCTTCAATGCACCATGCAGGCCAATACACAGATGCCCTGCTTCAATGCACCATGCAGGCCTCTGGAGTTGGAGGAAACATAGTGATTGAGTTACAAGACTGGTGGATTCTGATCAATGAGGCCCCATCAATGAGTGATTGTGTTTGTGTTTTCTAAACCCCATCAGTTGTGTCAGTGTGTGGCCCCTGTGTAACACTCCGGAGAGGTCCTGTTATTGGGACTGGAGCTGGGGTTTGACACCCTCTTTAATCTCACTTCATCTAGTTAGTGCTCAAGGCATAAAGGTGTCTTTTGGTCATGTGTCATCTGAGGGGTGGGAAAGTGTATTCTCATAAACATAGAAATCATGTAATATATATCTAGAATGTAGAGGAAGCCAGGTAACAGTATTGAAATGCAGCCCTATGTGAGCACAGAGGACCTGGCGTATGACATTCCGTTCTAGGCAGTCACTCTACTTGTCTGTCCCATATCAGGCTAGAGGGGGGTGTTGGGGAGGGGAGGGAGGTGATAATCCCCAGTATGTTTACATGAGGACAGCTCCATGTGGAGAGACAGAGGACCTCCAGGTCAGGCCCCCCACAGTGGGAAAGAGAGACCCCAGCTCTGTGAGCTCTGGCCTGGGGAGAGGTTAATGGTGTTGCCCATGGCTCCACCACTGTATGACTGTAAGCTCCCTCACTGCAGTGATACTGTGACTTCTGAAGGGTTACTGCACTACTGTAAGGTCCTTCTCTCTGGGGGATGCTGTAGCCTATCTACTGCACTGCTGTAGATGATGATAGGGTTTCTCTCTCTATTGTAAAGAAATATGCTACTGTATTCCATCAGGTTAAAACACTATTCTCCTCCCCCTATCCAGTCTGCAGCCTCCGCATGTGTTCTGGGCCGCTCACAGTGAGCCAGATGTAGCAGCTGAATTCCTCTCCTATGTGTTGGCTGGCTGTGGATCAGGCCTTATGATCATTAGTGAACCTGGCATGAGAAACCCAGGGATCTCTGCTAACACTCTGCCATTATTCACCAAGAAAGAACACAGCTATTCTCTGATTTTAATCGCTGCTATTTTATTCTGTTTTAAATGGCAGCTGTCAAAATATCTGGCCGTTGTGAGGGGTGCAGAGCACGCTCCAAACCTCTGCCCATAAACGGTGGGCTGACCACGGTATGTTGTAGACCAACATCCTCCAACATCCTCCTCCATCAGCCCGACCTTGCTGGAGGGCTATAGGAGACACGCACTGCACACAATGAATCTACGTCAATGAGATGTTTGTACCCCTATACTCACTCCGCTACCCCTTCTCTGTAGTGTCTTTGTGAACAGCTGGCCTTCAACCCACCTCCAACAACCACCAGATGGAGGTGCTCATGTCAGAGACGAAGGAGAGAGAGGGAGTTGGAGTGAGAGAATAGGAGGGTCAGAAAGAGGAGATGGAGAGAGAGCGAAGGAAAGCGGGTGAGATAGAGAGAGAAGCTGTTCTCTCTTTGTGCCAGCACATGACATCACAGCACTCCCAGCTTCCATTAGAGCCTAATAAATGAAGGCCTAACGAGGCAGAGTGGATGGGAAACGAGAGAGGGGGAGGAGTGGAACCCTGCCACCCCACGCCTCTGTCAACCTCATCAGGAACACTCAAAGGAGGGGGAAGGAGCATGGAAGGGGGGTAGTGGGGCGATAAAAGGGTGGGGCGAGGTGAAAAACCACTCGACCCATTAGAGAAATCAGGTTGGGACTCTAAAAACACCCGGGGAGCAGAGGGGCTGAGTCGCGCTGGTGTAAACAGTGGGTGGGTGGCAGCCCCCGAGCGCCCTGACGGCCAGCGGCGGCCATGATGGATCTGTGGAGTTATCTCATTTTCCACTGTTTTAATTAGAGGCCAGGCTGAGCCCCGGCAGCTGGCTCCGCTGTGCCGACTCCTGCTGCCTGACAGAGAAAAATGTCCGCCGACTACGCTGCCAAGCTCAGGCTGAGGTTCGGCCCGTACAGAGAAAAAAACACAACTTATGGGATGCAGAACCTGAGGTTTCCGGGCAGAGGGCACATGTTCTTTGTTTCTCTTACTATTTCTTTCTTTTCTTTGATTTCTGTTGTTTTGTTCATCTCTTTCACAATGTGTTTTGCTTTTCAGAATATTGTTTAAATGAGAAAACCCTGTGATCATAATTAGGCTAGTGAGGTAGCAATTACCTGTAGCTATACGGCTAAATAAAGCTACGCCACTTTAGAGACAATGACAGAATGATTAAAGGTATCAGGTGTCTGACCACACTATGTCCTCACGGTCATATGCATAAAGATACCCTATCATTAGATGGCACACGCAGGTGGTTAGATGGTGGAGCACAATGCCAACCCACTGGCATGTTTATAAAGCCAAAGAGATGGGAGTAAAATGAGGTTCTGAGACAAGGGGTTAAATGCCTTACACAGTGGTACAGGTCAGAGAATGGGTACTCATTGGAATGGTAGTGTAGAAACAGGCACTTCTCTCACTCATCAAATAAAATGTATTTATGCCAGAGAAATAAATACATCTCAAAAATGTTAACTTGATCCTGTGACTTGTTAACACAGGTATAAACAGATCATTAACACAGGTATAAACAGATCATTAACACAGGTATAAACAGATCATTAACACAGGTATAAACAGATCATTAACACAGGTATAAACAGATCATTAACACAGGTATAAACAGATCATTAACACAGGTATAAACAGATCATTAGCACAGGTATAAACAGATCATTAACACAGGTATAAACAGATCATTAGTTTGGTACCATTTAAACTTCGATACCAATGTTATTTATGAAGCTAATGACCACACTCATTAATTGACTTGTTTTCTATTGTTTTCGTGATGAATGTTGGTTGTTTTAATTCATTACAATAAAGGAAACCCTTATGAGGAAACTCCATTATCATAATCATTAATTATCATTTTGTAATATTCATTATCACAGTAATAAATACAAAGCATTTCACCAGAGTTTTTGCAAAAGGGGATGACCTGAAAGTCCATTTTCAGAAGTATCACATCAAGTCCATGCCTGGAGCCATTAAGCTTGATAAATAGGTCTGCGTTACCCAAACAGAACTGAGGCAGCACTCCTTATGATGATGAACTTAACTTGTCTGGGTAAAAAAAGACTCTGAGGCAGCAAACCTGAACTTTGTTGTAAATATGTGTAGTGTCCATGCAATTCATTTGAGCTGCGACGTTGCCAATAAATTCAGCCCTTTGGATCAGGGGTAGAGAGGATAGTGGGTGTGGGAGGATAGACAGCTTTAGAGAGCAGTTGGCTCTCCCCATAAAACCTGTTGACATCTATTCATGATCTATTCATGGTCTATTCATGATCTGTTATTCCGAGGTGATGGGATGACCAGAAAACGGGATAGCAAGCAATTTTTGAAATGTTGCATTTCTCACTCGCTGAAAAGGGAGAGAATGAAGGGATGGGTGAGGAAAAGTGTAGAAGTTTTACAGAACACTAGAGAGACGGAGGAAAATAAAATCCTTCCGTCGTTGTTTACAGTGGACCCGCCAAATTATGGAGTGTGTGTGTGTGTTTCATTGGCTTCCACAGGAGCTACATGAGGGTCAACACTGACTTAGGCTTCTGGGTGATAGCTGCAGTGCACCACAGTCAGAAAATCACTGAAAATGATATTGTTCATCAAAGTATTGATTGCAACAAAATAATTGAAATAATTCTGAATTTGAACATGGCAAATGTTTACTTTCTTTGGTAAGCAAAATACAGAGAAAAGGGAACATGCTTTTCAGGCATGGATAGGGTAAATCTAGTTTACTTCACATTCACTTTAGAAATTAAATGGAACGTAGAATGACGTAATTTGACAGTTACCATAATGAAGATAGCTAAGACCAAACAAACGATGTGAGCCATAATTGAGATTATTCTGTAAATGCCTAGATCAGTACATCTGAATGGTCATTCATGCAGCACCAACTGCTGCTCTGGCCTGGCGACATATACATCCAAACAGCAGAGAGATCCATCATCTTTAACATGTGGGGACAGCTGGACACTTACTTTAGGCAGAGTGC
>NC_060176.1:14147539-14165039 GCF_021184085.1 Oncorhynchus gorbuscha
TGTCAGCCACAGCAGGATGTTTAGTGTCTGGAAGTGTGTGTATGTGCACATATTTTTGCAGCGTGCAATGTGTGTGTTTGTAAGTATGTGTGTGTGTGTATGTCTGTGTGTTTAGGACTCTCTCTTCATCTCCCTCCATCTTTTGTCCCCTTTATGTCATGGGAGTCATATGGTCAACTAGGTGGAGTAGTGTGAATTCATTGAAGTTGATGTCTCCCATATGCATTTCTACCATCATAATGGCTCAAGAGGGAAAAATCACATTTGAAGCTGAGAAAATAGTGGAACATTTCACATTTAATGGAGGGACGTAGTGAGTAGGAGTTGAGACTAATTTGACCATTGTCTTCCTCTTCACATTTTCCACATTTACCGTGTAGCTCCTTTGATGCCTGGTGGAAGAATACTGAGTGAGTAATCAGAGAGAGAGATAGAGAGGTAGAGAGGGAGAGAGAGAGAGAGAGAGAGAGAGAGAGAGAGAGAGAGAGAGAGAGAGAGAGAGAGAGAGAGAGAGAGAGAGAGAGAGAGAGAAAACAGAGAGAAACAGAATAAGCAGAGAGTGAGTTAGCTCACTGGGCGTCCTCACTCTGTGTGCGATCATTTGGGTTGATTTGGATTAATGCTTTAATTGGGAAACACACACAGACCGTGAACATCTGCACCCCATAGCTCTGGAGCCGCCAAGACAAACCCTTGCTGCGTCACACTGCCAGACTTCCCCCAGAAACACAGGCACTTAGAGAAAAGGTCCTGTGTGAGAGAGACAGGGGCATAATGACACTACAGACCGGCTGTCCTTTGGGGACGGAATCAGGATCATTATAGTGGCACTGCCAACCCACAGCTAAAATCACACACACACACACACACACACACACACACACACACACACACACACACACACACACACACACACACACACACACACACACACACACACACACACACACACACACACACACACACACACACACACACACACACACACACACACACACACACACACACACACACACACACACACTACAGTCTCAATTCACACAGATGCCCACTCACACATGCATGTGCATGAACACATACACACATTCACACCCACCATGGTCTTACAGAGGACCCCAGCACCAGAGCAACATTTCTGCACATCTGTTTTCACAGTGGTTTCTCAATGCCACTCTGGCCCTCGCATACAAAAGGTATCCAGCTCTGATTCATTTACAGTTCCCTTAAATGCATTAGCCCTTAAACTTTACCATTTCTATTAAATAATTTCACTGTTTTCATTCCTGGGAACAAGTCTAGTGAAAAAAGACAGTCGGCAAGGAGGCCGTAGGGGTCAAAAGTCAAACAAACATTTATTTCCAAGATGGCTGCCCATATGGTTGGAGCCAGATGGGGCTGTATGAGGCATGGCTGGTCCCTGGAGCTTCACACACTGGGGCATATAAAAGTTTACAGCAAAGTTTACACATTCCCCATGGACCCGGCTGTAATTCTTTAATATACAGTCAAACTGCTGAGGAAGGGTGTGCTGTCTGAGAGTCTGGCTACAGTCAGCTGTCTGTATCTATACTTAGTGAACAAACATTAGGAACAACTTGTCTTTCCATGACATAGACTAACCAGGTGAATCCAGGTGAAAGCTATGATCCCTTATTGATGTCACCTGTTGCATCCACTTCAATCAGCGTAGATGAAGGGGTGGAGACAGGTTAAAGAATCATTTTTTAAGCCTTGAGGCAACTGAGACATGGATTGTGTATGTGTGCTTTTCAGAGGGTGAATGGGCAAGACAAAAGATGTAATGCCTTTGGTAGAAGATGCAGGTGGTAAGGTAGTAGTAGGAGCCAGGCATACCGCTTTGAGTGTGTCAAGAACTTCAATGTTGCTGGGTTTTTCACGCTCAATAGTTTCCCGTGTGTACAGTGCCTTGCGAAAGTATTCGGCCCCCTTGAACTTTGCGACCTTTTGCCACATTTCAGGCTTCAAACATAAAGATATGAAACTGTATATTTTTGTGAAGAAGCAACAACAAGTGGGACACAATCATGAAGTGGAACGACATTTATTGGATATTTAAAACTTTTTTAACAAATCAAAAACTGAAGAATTGGGCGTGCAAAATTATTCAGCCCCCTTAAGTTAATAAGAAACCCAGAGAGGAACCAGGCTATGAGGGGTGGCCAGTCCTCTTCTGGCTGTGCCGGGTGGAGATTATAGCAGAACATGTTCAAATGTTCATAAATGACTAGCATGTCAAATAATAATAATCACAGTAGTTGTCGAGGGTGCAGCAAGTCAGCACCTCAGGAGTAAATGTTAGTTGGCTTTTCATAGCTGATCATTAAGAGTATCTATACCGCTTCTGCTGTCTCTAGAGAGTTGAAAACAGCAGGTCTGGGACAGGTAGCACGTCCGGTGAACAGGTCTACGTTCCATAGTCGCAGGCAGAACAGTTGAAACTGGAGCAGCAGCACGGCCAGGTGGACTGGGGACAGCAAGGAGTAATCATGCCAGGTAGTCCTGAAGCATGGTCCTAGGGCTCAGGTCCTCCGAGAGAGAGAAAGAAAGAGAGAAAGAGAGAATTAGAGAGAGCATACTTAAATTCACACAGGACACCGGATAAGACAGGAGAAGTACTCCAGATATAACAAACTGACCCTAGCCCCCCGACACATAAACTACTGCAGCATAAATAATGGAGGCTGAAACAGGAGGGGTCAGGAGACCCTGTGGCCCCATCCAATGATACCCCCGGACAGGGCCAAACAGGAAGGATATAACCCCACCCACTTTGCCAAAGCACAGCCCCCACACCACTAGAGGGATATCTTCAACCACCAACTTACCATCCTGAGACAAGGCCGAGTACAGCCCACAAAGATCTCCGCCTCAGCACAACCCAAGGGAGAGCGCCAACTCAGACAGGAAGATCACGTCAGTGACTCAATCCACTCAAGTGACGCACCCTTCCTAGGGACGGCATGGAAGAGCACCAGTAAGCCAGTGACTCAGCCCCTGTAATAGGGTTAGAGGCAGAGAATCCCAGTGGAGAGAGGGGAACCGGCCAGGCAGAGACAACAAGGGCAGTTCGTTGCTCCAGAGCCTTTCCGTTCACCTTCACACTCCTGAGCCAGACTACACTCAATCATATGACCCACTGAAGAGATGAGTCTTCAGTAAAGACTTAAAGGTTGAGACCAAGTCTGCGTCTCTCACATGGGTAGGCAGACCATTCCATAAAAATGGAGCTCTATAGGAGAAAGCCCTGCCTCCACCTGTTTGCTTAGAAATTCTAGGGACAATTAGGAGGCCTGCGTCTTGTGACCGTAGCGTACGTGTAGGTATGTACGGCAGGACCAAATTGGAAAGATAGGTAGGAGCAATCCCATGTAATGCTTTGTAGGTTAGCAGTAAAACCTTGAAATCAGACCTTGTCTTAACAGGAAGCCAGTGTAGGGAGGTTTGCACTGGAGTAATATGATCAAATTATTTGGTTCTAGCCAGGATTCTAGCAGCCATATTTAGCACTTACTGAAGTTTTTTAGTGCTTTATCTGTGTAGCCAGAAAATAGAGCATTGCAGTAGTCTAATCTAGAAGTGACAAAAGCATGGATTCATTTTTCTGCATCATTTTGGATAGAAAGTTTATGATTTTTGCAATGTTACGTAGATGGAAAAAAGCAGTCATTGAAACAGTCTTGATGTGTTCGTCAAAAGAGAGATCAGGGTCCAGAGTAACACCGAGTTCCTTCACAGTTTTATTTGAGACGACTGTACAACCATCAAGATTAATTGTCAGATTCAACAGAAGATCTCTTTGTTTCTTGGGACCTAGAACAAGCATCTCTGTTTTGTCCGTGTCATGTTTTGTCATTAATTATCATGTCTTGTCCCTGTGCTTCCCCTTCTATTCGTTTCCCTCTGCTGGTCTTATTAGGTTCTTTCCCTCTTTCTATCCCTCTCTCTCCCCCTCCCTCTCTCACTCTCTCACTCTCTCTTCTCTCTATCGTTCCGTTCCTGCTCCCAGCTGTTCCTATTCCCCTAATCAATCATTTAGTCTTCCCACACCTGTTCCCGATCCTTTTCCCTGATTAGAGTCCCTATTTCTCTCCTTGTTTTCCGTACCTGCCCTGTCGGATCCTTATCTATAATTCACCGTGCTGTGTCTATGTTTTGCCCTGTCGTGTCGTGTTTCCCTCAGATGCTGCGTGGTGAGCAGGTGTCTGAGTCTGCTAGGTTCAAGTGCCTTCCCGAGGCAACCTGCAGTTCTTGATCAAGTCTCCAGTCTGTTCTCGTCTTTACGAGTAGTATTATGCCTTTTGTTTTGTAAAGTTTCTTACTGGATTAAAAACTCTGTTTTCGCCAAGTCGCTTTTGGGTCCTCATTCACCTGCATAACAGAAGGATCCGACCAAGGAATGGACCCAGCGACTACAGAGGCTCGTAACACTGCCGTCAAGATCCAAGGAGCCATGCTCGGCAGACACGAGCAGGAATTGTCTGCTGCTCGCCATGCCGTGGAGAACCTGGCCGCTCAGGTTTCCGACCTCTCTGGACAGTTCCAGAGTCTTCGTCTCGTGCCACCTGTTACTTCCTGGCCTGCCGAGCCTCCGGAACCTAGGGTTAATAACCCACCTTGCTACTCCGGGCAGCCCACGGAGTGCCGCTCCTTTCTCACCCAGTGTGATATTGTGTTCTCTCTCCAACCCAACACATTCTCTAGCGAGAGAGCTCGGGTTGCTTACGTCATTTCACTCCTTACTGGCCGGGCCCGAGAGTGGGGCACAGCTATCTGGGAGGCAAGGGCTGATTGTTCTAACAATTACCAGAACTTTAAAGAGGAGATGATTCGGGTTTTTGACCGTTCAGTTTTTGGTGGGGAGGCTTCTAGGGCCCTGGCTTCCCTATGCCAAGGTGATCGATCCATAACGGATTACTCTATAGAGTTTCGTACTCTTGCTGCCTCTAGTGACTGGAACGAGCCGGCGCTGCTCGCTCGTTTTCTGGAGGGACTCCACACAGTGGTCAAAGATGAGATTCTCTCTCGGGAGGTTCCTTCCAGTGTGGACTCTTTGATTGCTCTCGCCATCCGCATAGAACGACGGGTAGATCTTCGTCACCAAGCTCGTGGAAGAGAGCTCGCGTCAACGGTGTTTCCCTGCTCCGCATCGCAACCATCTCCCTCCTCTGGCTCAGAGACTGAGCCCATGCAGCTGGGAGGTATTCGCATCTCGACCAAGGAGAGGGAACGGAGGATCACCAACCGCCTGTGCCTCTATTGCGGATTTGATGGACATTTTGTCAATTCATGTCCAGTAAAGGCCAGAGCTCATCAGTAAGCGGAGGGCTACTGGTGAGCGCTACTACTCAGGTCTCTTCATCTAGATCCTGTACTACTATGTCGGTCCATCTACGCTGGACCGGTTCGGGTGCTACATGCAGTGCCTTGATTGACTCTGGGGCTGAGGGTTGTTTCATGGACGAAGCATGGGTTCGGAAACATAGCATTCCTTTCAGACAGTTAGACAAGCCTACGCCCATGTTTGCCTTAGATGGTAGTCATCTTCCCAGTATCAGATTTGAGACACTACCTTTAACTCTCACAGTATCTGGTAACCACAGTGAGACTATTTCTTTTTTGATTTTTCGTTCACCTTTTACACCTGTTGTTTTGGGTCATCCCTGGCTAGTATGTCATAATCCTTCTATTAATTGGTCTTGTAATTCTATCCTATCCTGGAACGTATCTTGTCATGTGAAGTGTTTAATGTCTGCCATCCCTCCCATTTCTTCTGTCCCCACTTCTCAGGAGGAACCTGGCGATTTGACAGGAGTGCCGGAGGAATATCATGATCTGCGCACGGTCTTCAGTCGGTCCCGAGCCAACTCCCTTCCTCCTCACCGGTCGTATGATTGTAGTATTGATCTCCTTCCGGGGACCACTCCTCCTCGGGGTAGACTATACTCTCTGTCGGCTCCCGAACGTAAGGCTCTCGAGGATTATTTATCTGTGTCTCTTGACGCCGGTACCATAGTGCCTTCTTCCTCTCCGGCCGGGGCGGGGTTCTTTTTTGTTAAGAAGAAGGACGGTACTCTGCGCCCCTGCGTGGATTATCGAGGGCTGAATGACATAACGGTTAAGAATCGTTATCCGCTTCCCCTTATGTCATCAGCCTTCGAGATTCTGCAGGGAGCCAGGTGCTTTACTAAGTTGGACCTTCGTAACGCTTACCATCTCGTGCGCATCAGAGAGGGGGACGAGTGGAAAACGGCGTTTAACACTCCGTTAGGGCATTTTGAGTACCGGGTTCTGCCGTTTGGTCTCGCCAATGCGCCAGCTGTTTTTCAGGCATTAGTTAATGATGTTCTGAGAGACATGCTGAACATCTTTGTTTTTGTCTATCTTGACGATATCCTGATTTTTTCACCGTCACTCGAGATTCATGTTCAGCACGTTCGACGTGTTCTACAGCGCCTTTTAGAGAATTGTCTCTACGTAAAGGCTGAGAAGTGCTCTTTTCATGTCTCCTCCGTTACTTTTCTCGGTTCCGTTATTTCCGCTGAAGGCATTCAGATGGATTCCGCTAAGGTCCAAGCTGTCAGTGATTGGCCCGTTCCAAGGTCACGTGTCGAGTTGCAGCGCTTTTTAGGTTTCGCTAATTTCTATCGGCGTTTCATTCGTAATTTCGGTCAAGTTGCTGCCCCTCTCACAGCTCTTACTTCTGTCAAGACGTGTTTTAAGTGGTCCGGTTCCGCCCAGGGAGCTTTTGATCTTCTAAAAGAACGTTTTACGTCCGCTCCTATCCTCGTTACTCCTGACGTCACTAGACAATTCATTGTCGAGGTTGACGCTTCAGAGGTAGGCGTGGGAGCCATTCTTTCCCAGCGCTTCCAGTCTGACGATAAGGTTCATCCTTGCGCTTATTTTTCTCATCGCCTGTCGCCATCTGAGCGCAACTATGATGTGGGTAACCGTGAACTGCTCGCCATCCGCTTAGCCCTAGGCGAATGGCGACAGTGGTTGGAGGGGGCGACCGTTCCTTTTGTCGTTTGGACAGACCATAAGAACCTTGAGTACATCCGTTCTGCCAAACGACTTAATGCCCGTCAAGCTCGTTGGGCGTTGTTTTTGCTCGTTTCGAGTTTGTGATTTCTTACCGTCCGGGTAGCAAAAACACCAAGCCTGATGCCTTATCCCGTCTGTTTAGTTCTTCTGTGGCTTCTACTGATCCCGAGGGATTCTTCCTTATGGGCGTGTTGTCGGGTTAACAGTCTGGGGAATTGAAAGACAGGTTAAGCAAGCACTCACGCACACTGCGTCGCCGCGCGCTTGTCCTAGTAACCTCCTTTTCGTTCCTGTTTCCACTCGTCTGGCTGTTCTTCAGTGGGCTCACTCTGCCAAGTTAGCTGGTCATCCCGGTGTTCGAGGCACTCTTGCGTCTATTCGCCAGCGCTTTTGGTGGCCGACTCAGGAGCGTGACACGCGCCGTTTCGTGGCTGCTTGTTCGGACTGCGCGCAGACTAAGTCGGGTAACTCTCCTCCTGCCGGTCGTCTCAGACCGCTCCCCATTCCTTCTCGACCATGGTCTCACATCGCCCTAGACTTCATTACCGGTCTGCCTTTGTCTGCGGGGAAGACTGTGATTCTTACGGTTGTCGATAGGTTCTCTAAGGCGGCACATTTCATTCCCCTCGCTAAACTTCCTTCCGCTAAGGAGACGGCACAAATCATCATCGAGAATGTGTTCAGAATTCATGGCCTCCCGTTAGACGCCGTTTCAGACAGAGGTCCGCAATTCACGTCACAGTTTTGGAGGGAGTTCTGTCGTTTGATTGGTGCGTCCGTCAGTCTCTCTTCCGGGTTTCATCCCCAGTCTAACGGTCAAGCAGAGAGGGCCAATCAGACGATTGGTCGCATACTACGCAGCCTTTCTTTCAGAAACCCTGCGTCTTGGGCAGAACAGCTCCCCTGGGCAGAATACGCTCACAACTCGCTTCCTTCGTCTGCTACCGGGTTATCTCCGTTTCAGAGTAGTCTGGGTTACCAGCCTCCTCTGTTCTCATCCCAGCTTGCCGAGTCCAGCGTTCCCTCCGCTCAAGCGTTTGTCCAACGTTGTGAGCGCACCTGGAGGAGGGTGAGGTCTGCACTTTGCCGTTACAGGGCACAGACTGTGAGAGCCGCCAATAAACGCAGGATTAAGAGTCCAAGGTATTGTTGCGGCCAGAGATTGTGGCTTTCCACTCGCAACCTTCCTCTTACGACAGCTTCTCGTAAGTTGACTCCGCGGTTCATTGGTCCGTTCCGTGTCTCCCAGGTCGTCAATCCTGTCGCTGTGCGACTGCTTCTTCCGCGACATCTTCGTCGCGTCCATCCTGTCTTCCATGTCTCCTGTGTCAAGCCCTTTCTTCGCACCCCCGTTCGTCTTCCCTCCCCCTCCCGTCCTTGTCGAGAGCGCACCTATTTACAAGGTACGTAAGATCATGGACATGCGTTCTCGGGGACGGGGTCACCAATACTTAGTGGATTGGGAGGGTTACGGTCCTGAGGAGAGGAGTTGGGTTCCGTCTCGGGACGTGCTGGACCGTTCGCTTATTGATGATTTCCTCCGTTGCCGCCAGGGTTCCTCCTCGAGTGCGCCAGGAGGCGCTCGGTGAGTGGGGGGGTACTGTCATGTTTTGTCATTAATTATCATGTCTTGTCCCTGTGCTTCCCCTTCTATTCGTTTCCCTCTGCTGGTCTTATTAGGTTCTTTCCCTCTTTCTATCCCTCTCTCTCCCCTCCCTCTCTCACTCTCTCGCTCTCTCTTCTCTCTATCGTTCCGTTCCTGCTCCCAGCTGTTCCTATTCCCCTAATCAATCATTTAGTCTTCCCACACCTGTTCCCGATCCTTTTCCCTGATTAGAGTCCCTATTTCTCTCCTTGTTTTCCGTACCTGCCCTGTCGGATCCTTATCTATAATTCACCGTGCTGTGTCTATGTTTTGCCCTGTCGTGTCGTGTTTCCCTCAGATGCTGCGTGGTGAGCAGGTGTCTGAGTCTGCTAGGTTCAAGTGCCTTCCCGAGGCAACCTGCAGTTCTTGATCAAGTCTCCAGTCTGTTCTCGTCTTTACGAGTAGTATTATGCCTTTTGTTTTGTAAAGTTTCTTACTGGATTAAAAACTCTGTTTTCGCCAAGTCGCTTTTGGGTCCTCATTCACCTGCATAACAGTCCGAGTTTAAAAGTAGAACGTTTGCAGCCATCCATTTCCTTGTCTGAAACACAAGCTTCTAGCGATGGTAATTTTGGGGCTTCACCATGTTTCATTGAAATGTACAGCTGTGTGTCATCCGCATAGCAGTGAATGTTAACACTATGTTTTTGAATGATATCCCCAAGAGGTTAAATATATAGTGAAAACAATAGTGGTCCTAAAACGGAACCTTGAGGAACACCGAAATTTACAGTTGATTTGTCAGAGGACAAACCATTCACAGAGACATACTGATATCTTTCCCAGAGATAAGGTCTCAACCAGACCATAACTTGTCCGTGTAGACCAATTTGGGTTTCCAATCTCTCCAAAAAAATGTGGTGATCTATGGTATCAAAAACAGCACTAAGGTCTAGGAGCATGAGGACAGATGCAGAGCCTCGGTCTGATGCCATTAAAAGGTAATTTAACACCTTCACAAGTGCAGTCTCAGTGCTATGATGGGGTCTAAAACCAGACTGAAGCATTTCGTATACATTGTCTTCAGGAAGGCAGTGAGTTGCTGCGCAACAGCTTTTTCTAAACATTTTGAGAGGAATGGAAGATTTGATATAGGCCAATAGTTTTTTATATTTTCTGGGTCAAGGTTTGGCTTTTTCAAGAGAGGCTTTATTGCTGCCACTTGTAGTGAGTTTAGTACACATCCGGTGGATAGAGAGACATTTATTATGTTCAACATAGGAGGGCCAAGCACAGGAAGCAGCTCTTTCAGTAGTTTAGTTGGAATAGGGTCCCGTATGCAGCTTGAAGGTTTAGAGGCCATGATTATTTCCATCATTGTGTCAAGAGATATAGTACTAAAACACTTGAGTGTCTCTCTTGATCCTAGGTCCTGACAGAGTTGTGCAGACTCAGGACAACTGAGTTTTGGAGGGATACGCAGATTTAAAGAGGAGTCCGTAATTTGCTTTCTAATGATCATGATCTTTTCCTCAAAGATATTCATGAATTTATTACTGCTGAAGTGAAAGCCATCCTCTCTTGGGGAATGCTGCTTTTTAGTTAGCTTTGCGACAGTATCAAAAATACATTTAGGATTGTTCTTATTTTCTTCAATTAAGTTGTAAAAATAGGATGATCTAGCAGCAGTGAGGGCTCTTCGAAACTGCACGATGCTGTCTTTCCAAGCTAGTCGATAGACTTCCAGTTGATGTGGCGCCATTTCCGTTCCAATTTTCTGGAAGCTTGCTTCAGAGCTCGGGTATTTTCTGTATACCAGGGAGCTAGTTTCTTATGACAAATATTTTTTGGTTTTTAGGGGTGCAACTGCATCTAGAGTATTGTGCAAGGTTAAATTGAGTTCCTCAGTTAGGTGGTTAACTGATTTTTGTCCTCTGACTGTCACTTCTGACCTTTATTTTCCTTTGTTTTGTCTTTATTTAGTATGGTCAGGGCGTGAGTTGGGGTGGGCAGTCTATGTTTTGTGTTTCTATGTTTTTCTATTTCTATGTTCGGCCTAGTATGGTTCTCAATCAGAGGCAGGTGTCGTTAGTTGTCTCTGATTGAGAATCATATTTAGGTAGCCTGGGTTTCACTGTTGGTTTGTGGGTGTTTGTTTCCATGTCTGTGTTTTTCACCACACGGTACTGTTTCGGTTTTGTTATTTCACGTATTCATATTCGTATTCATATTTCATAGTGTTCAGTGCTTTTGTTATTAAAATCGTCATGAGCACTTACCATGCCGCATCTTATATATGCCATTTAGCAGTCGCTTTGGCTGTAAGTCGCTTTGGATAAAAGCGTCTGCTAAATGGCATATATAAGATGCGGCATGGTAAGTGCTCATGACGATTTTAACATTCTACGTATGGGTGGTCCCGGGGATTGAACCCACTACCCTGGCTTTACAAGCGCCATGCTCTACCAACTGAGCTACAGAAGGACCATCTTGGTCCGATCCCTTACACCTCTTCAGACGAAGACGAGGAAATCTGCCGTTACACTGACGTCCTTGGGTAGGCAGAGGGATTCTGGAAGGGCATCAAGGAATCTTTGTGTTGTCTGAGAATTTATAGCACGACTTTTGATGCTCCTTGGTTGGGGTCTGAGCAGATTATTTGTTGCAATTGCAAACATAATAAAAATGGTGGTCCGATAGTCCAGGATTATGAGGAAAGACATTACGATCCACAACATTTATTCCATGGGACAAAACTAGGTCCAGAGTATGACTGTGACAGTGAGTAGGTCCAGAGACATGTTGGACAAAATCCACTGAGTCGATGATGGCTCCGAAAGCCTTTTGGAGTGGGTCTGTGGACACATTTTAATATGTGAATATTAAAATCACCAAAAATTAGAATATTATCTGCTATAACTACAAGGTCTGATAGGAATTCGGGGAACTCAGTGAGGAACACTGTATATGGCCCAGGAGGCCTGTAAACAGTAGCTATAAAAAGTGATTGAGTAGGCTGCATAGATTTCATGACTAGAATCTCAAAAGACGAAAAAGTCATTTTTTTGTTGTAAATTTAAATTTGCTATCGTAAAGGGGGTATTGTGTGAGAAATAAACTCAATTTAATCCATTTCTAATTCAGGCTGTAACACAACAAAATGTGAAATAAGTCAAGGGGTATGAACACTTTCTGAAGGCAATGTATGTCGCCGTGTTTTTGACCACTCCATCTCCTTCTACTCCTCGTCCTCCTCTGTGGTTTTCTGGTGCTGTGTGATGGCATCCACATGTCTGTCAGATACAACATGGGAAGACACAACTGAATAACTCTGACACACACCCTTCCATAATCCCATGTCCCCCACACACACACACACACACACACACACACACACACACACACACACACACACACACACACACACACACACACACACACACACACACACACACACACACACACACACACACACACACACACACACACACACACACACATGACCGTAAAGAGAGGGGCAGTAAAAAGTTAAACGGTTAGATGGGAAGTTGGGGGCCTGTCTCTCTAAGTGCATCTGAAACGTTACCTCTGTGGCCACTCATGACCACGCTGGCCTTTCTCTCTTTTACTACAGGCTGCTTTACTAACTCTGTTTGACAGCCAAGCAGTAAGACCACCTGATGCTTTTGTTTCTCAGACTCTCTCTCACCACCCATGGGTTTGTAAAATGGTTGAAAAGGTTTGGGGAACTGAGCCAGTTATGTTCTGAACAGAGGGACAGGGTTTTGTTTAAAGCAGGTGACTCTGCACCGACACACACACACGTTCACTCAGAGACAATCGTCAGAACGCTGTGTAATGTGAGGACAAACAAGGGTGTGTTTCCTCTGCTACGCTGCCCGTCTATATGAGTCAGAGACCCCAGAGAACTGTGTGTCCACGTGTGGCCCAAATGCCCAGTCCAGACTTGCGACCCCAAATCATGAGGATGACCTCCTTATCATACCATACTGTACACACACTTTCTCTCTCTCTCTCACTCTCTCTCTCTCTCTCTCTCGCTCTCTCTCATAAACACACACTTCTGATAAAACCACATATAGTGTGAAAGCCTGTTAACACGCCTGAGGCAAACAGGAGACAGAGAGAAGAGAGTCAGGTGTCAAGGCCTGAACCTCAGAGCAGCAGGCCAAGAAATCAGACCTTGTGGACGGTGATTAATACAACAGAAAGTCTGGGCTTTGGAAGTGACCACAGCATCCCGACTGTATTACAGCTAGCCTTGGACAGGCACACACAGAGGGAACGGCTTCTCTCACCCAGTCTGACTGCCAAGTCAGCTCTCCCCTCTGCTCCCTGTACGGTTTCACTCCACAGCGTTTGATCATATGAACCTGTCACACACTCACATCACTGCATCTAATCAACAGCGAATGGAATAATATGCATACTGTATGCGTGCACATACGCATGCCCGTACGCATGAAGACACAGATTCTTGCATGCATACACACATACCCCTCAGTCAGCTGGGCTGTCCCACACACATGCAGAGTTGAGACGGCGCCGACAGAGATGGTCGCCTCGCTTCACGTTCTTAAGAAACTATGCAGTATTTTTTTCTTTTATGTATTATTTCTTACATTGTTACCCCAGGAAATCTTAAGTCTTATTACATACAGCCCGAAAAGAACTGTTGGATATAAGAGCAACGTCAACATACCAACATTATAACCAGGAATATGACTTTCCCGAAGCAGATCCTCTCTTCAGACCACCATCCAGGACAATGGATCTAATCCCAGCAGCTGACCGAAAACAAGGGCGACGCAGAAGGGGCAGACGGAGCGGTCTTCTGGTCAGGCTTCGAAAACGGCACATCTCTCTCTGGTCCCGAGTATAATACTCGCCAATCTCCAGTCTCTTGACAACAAGGTAGACGGAATTTGAGCGAGGGTTGCCTTCCAGAGAGACATCCGAGGTTGTAACATTCACTGTTTCACAGAAACATGGCTCCCTCGGAAGAGAGATGGCTCTTGTTGGATTTGGTTCAGCCACTGGGCTTCTCCAAGCGTCGCACCGACAGAGATAAACACCTCGCCACCTTACCGGCCACCCTAGACCCACTTCAGTTTGAATACTGCCCCAACAGGTCCACAGATGACGCAATCGCCATCACACTGCCCTATCCCATCTGGACAAAAATAATACCTATGTAACAATGCTATTCATTGACTAAAGCTTAGCATTCAACACCATAGTACCCTCCAAGCTCATCATCAAGCTGGAGGCCCTGGGTCTCAATCCCTCTCTGTGCAACTGGGTCCTGGACTTTCTGGCCGCCCCCAGGTGGTGAAGGTAGGAAACAACATCTCCACTTCGCTGACGCTCACCACTGGGGTCCCACAAGGGTGTGTGCTCAGCCCTCTCCTGTACTCCCAGTTCACCCACGACTGCATGTACAATCATCAAATTTGCAGACTACACAACAGTAGTGGGCTTGATCAACAACAACGACGAGAGCCTACAGGGAGGAGGTGAGGGCACTCGGAGTGTGGTGTCAGGAAAACAACCTCTCACTCAACGTCAGCAAAGCAAAGGAGATGATCGCGGACTTCAGGAAACAGCAGAGGGAGCACCCCCCTATCCACATCGAAGGGACAGCAGTGGAGAAGGTGGAAAGTTTTAAGTTCCTCGGCGTGCACATTATAGACAAACTGAAATGGTCCACCCACACAGACAGTGTGGTGAAGATGTCGCAACAGTACCTCTTCAACCTCTGGAGGCTGAAGAAATTTGGCCTGTCACCCAAAACCCTGACAAACTTTTAGAGATGCACAATCAAGAGCATCCTGTCGGGCTGTATCACAGCCTGGTACAGCAACTGCACCACCCTCAACCGGAAGGCTCTCCAGAGGATAGTACAGTCTGCACAACGCATCACCAGGGGCAAACTACCTGCCCTCCAGGACACCTACACCACCCATTGTCACAGGAAGGCCAAAAAGATCATCAAGGACAACAACCACCCGAGCCACTGCCTGTTCACACCGTTATCATCCAGAAGGCGAGGTCAGTACAGGTGCATCAAAGCTGGGACCGAGAGACCCAATCACTGGACACTTTAATAAATGGATCACTAGTCACTTTAAACAATGCCACTTTAATAATGTTTACATATCTTACATTACTCATATCACATGTATATACTGTATTTTCTACCATCTGCTGCACCTTGCCTGTGCCGCTCAGACATCGCTCATCCATATACGTATATGTACATATTCTCATTCACCCCTTTAGATTTGTGTGTGTTAGTAGGTAGGTAGGTAGTTGTTGGGGAATTGTTAGATTACTTGTTAGATATTGCTGCACTGTCGGAACTAGAAGCACAAGCATTTCGCTACACTTGCATTAACATCTGCTAACCATGTGTATGTGACCAATACAATTTGATTTGATTTGACTCTCACACACACATACACACAGACACATTCTCCTAACCTAACCCTAACCTGGGTTCATGTCCCAGTGGGTCTGCCAATCAGAGCTCTGTGTCGTTCAGGATAATTAAACCTGTCACCTCAGACACGAATGGAAACCAACAGCACAACAAACACATCAAAGGAAAGGAGGAATCGAAAAGAGGCAGCAACGGTTTGAGAGCCAGTAAGGAGTTCATGGAGCAAAGACCTTGAGATGTTTATTCTTCACAATGAAACACTCTACGGACTCTGGATCTGTTGTAGGAGATCAGGGTCCCCTATCAAAACAGCTTGAGGGTGTTCAATATGGTGAAGACGAGAGAGAGAGAGAGAGAGAGAGAGAGAGAGAGAGAGAGAGAGAGAGAGAGAGAGAGAGAGAGAGAGAGAGAGAGAGAGAGAGAGAGCAAAACAGAGGTCTCTGACAACTTCATGACAGTTTAATGGCTGTCCTTTCCCACAAGGTAACCACTTCTCTCCACACAACTACAGTAAGCCATGTCTACTAACCCTTAGGAGAGCCCACCATCATTCCATGCCTTGTTAGAGGGAATGTTTACAACACCTCTGAAACCAGACAGATTTGGAATATCACAATATGAGGAAATTACCACCTCTTTCTAAGCTCCTGTCCTCAGCAGCAACACATCCAATATCTGAAATAATTTACTCTAGGTTTGTTTAGTTTTCCTGACTGGGCTTGGGGCCAAGGGCATGCCTGTTGTTCCAGTGGAGCGGCTAGCACTGTCTGATTAGGGCCATCATTAACTTAATGATGCGGCCTGTTCGCTCTGAGTTCCGCCGTGTAATGGATTGACTTGGAGGATGAGGGGAAATATACAGTTAAAGAGGAGAGTCGGCGTTGAAGTTTCACCGTCTGTCTGTCCGTCTGTACGTCTCTCTGTCTGTCCGTCTCTCTGTCTCTCTGCCTGTGTGTCTGTCCTATGTGGTCAGCAGCAGTGTCCCCCTCATCCACCAGAGAGAGGAGACAGAGAGGAGGCCCCTAAGTGTAAACAGTCTAGTGGGCGAAATTACTGGTGTCAAAAAGAGGCAGACGGAGGCGGTTGGTCTGTGCCCATTTCCTCTCCTAAAAATATGCTAACCCGACGGCTTGAGTGCCCGCTGTGTTGTCAATGGAGGCTTGATTAATGATCAACACCTTAAGCACAGGAACAAATCCACCCTCACCTTATATAACTTAAGTCAACACATAGGCAATGGTAGATCACAAAAGTCCACATATTAACAGAAAAAAAGAAAGTAATCCCTTTACATAACATTAGGACTTTTAATTAAAAATAACTAAATGCACAGTCAACCAGTCAAACCTCTTCTAGCGATATGAAAAAAGTTTGAGGATATTGATCATGTGTTACCATGAGTCCAAATGCACTAAGAGAGTTTGTTACTGTATATTATCTTATTAATGTGTGTATTTACAAATGTGTAGGTCCTTTGAGAAGTTTACATAGTAGAGCTAATAGGATAACTCAGGCAGGACGAGGAGCCACGAACAGGTTGTCACGCCCTGACCTTAGAGAGCCTTTTTATGTCTCTATTTGTTTTGGTCAGGGTGTGATTTGTGTGGGCATTCTATGTCTTGTATTTCTTTGTGTTTGGCCGAGTGTGGTTCTCAATCAGAGGCAGCTGTCTATTGTTGTCTCTCATCGGGAATCATACTTAGGTAGCCTTTTCCCACCTATGTTTGTGGGATCTTGTCCTTGTATTGTTTCTGTTGAGCCCTACAGGGCTGTACGTTTCGTTGGTTCGCTCTTTCTTGTTTTTCTGGTTATCATTAAAGAATATGATTAACCTACCCCATGCTGCATCTTGGTCTAATTCCACCAACGAGATCGTTACACAGGTGTTCATCTTGTCAAAGCTGTTGTGAATAATTGACCTTTAACCCCTGTTTCTGAGCCAAATGAGAAGTATAAAGGAGAAGTAGGAGTAATAACAGTCAGTCTGCAGGGGTAAACACAGGCCTTACAGTATATGAACAGCAATTATACACACAGGAAAGGTCAGGAGGAAGATGAGTCATTCCACAGGCATTTCCCAGAATTCTTCACTTCCCCTCTCCCGTGCCCTTCGGCAGCCCTCATTGGAGAGTGGGAGAGAGGGAGAGTGGGAGATGAAGAAAGAGAGTGGCAAAGTGAAAGAGTGAAAGGGAGAGCGAGAAGAAGAGGGATAGAGGCAGAGAAACTGTAAGCTGGGGTCCCTAGTGGTCTGGGGGGGGGGCTAGGAGCCCCTCTGTGTGGGGTCTGTCTGGCGTGCGTGCAGCACTGGAGTCTGGTTATTGATTTTCAGGCATGAAGCAGGAATATTGTCCAATGTTTACTCTGTTTGCCAAGCCTCTCCCGACCCA
>NC_060176.1:16487539-16560039 GCF_021184085.1 Oncorhynchus gorbuscha
TGCAGTCAGAGTGGGCCCCTGGGAGAAGAGGATATAGCAGTATAGTAGTAATGTCACTTTGCTGAACAGGAGGATCTGTTCTCTCCTCCTGCTGCTGAACAGTAACAATGAAACTTGAGTAGAAGAGGGGACCTAATGAGGCCTGTCTCCTGGGCCCTGTTTAAATGAATAGTCTTGTTTAATAGGCTGAGTGAGTGGATGTACTGCTCTCTCTCTGGTCTGAGGGCTTTATCAGTGTAAGACACTCGTCATGTCTTCTCAAAGATGACCTTAGTTCAATGGAGCTTTCTGGAAACTCATCCCAGAACTAGTGTTTCAGTGGAAGTAACACAGTGGATCATGGGATTATTTATTGGTTCACAAGATTGGGGTTTCCGTGTGTGTGATTGTGTGTGTGTGTGTCTGAGAAAGTGCCTCTGTGAACGGCAAGTTTGTTTACATAAGGGATGCTCGTTATGAAATATTTTCCGGCAATCGGTCATTGCTATTTCCCTGAATCCCATCACTGCGGAAATAGTTGAGTTAACTCCTCAACTCTCCTCTCTCCCACTAGAGATAAATCTAGGTCCTCCCAAATAACTTCACCTGGAGGTGAGATGCAGAGCCAATTCTGGAGCAGCAGGAGGGTACAGGGGGGCCTGACTATCTGTACAGAGCCTGGAAAGGATGGGAGAGGCAGGCTTTGGGTCAGCAAGCTGAAAGACCTAGTTTGTTCTGTGTGGGCTGCCTGATGGTTTGATGTCTCCCTCTCTTTTTCCCAATAGGACGGGTTTGAGGACAGGACTGAAGTGGTGTGGAAAAGCCCAGCTGTAACACATTGGGCAGGCAGGCAGTCAGGCTGCAGGGTCGGGGCTGAGGAGCCAGCTGGAAGAGAGAGAGCTGCTCTAAAACGTCTCCCAGCACACTGAAAAATGGCTTTTCTTCACCAGTCAACAGTCCAGTCATGAAGGAGAAAATCGACATCCATCTAGCAATTCACACCAACACTGACATTTGCTGTGACTTGTTTTGAGAATTCTGTTTATACAGTTATGATGACCTACCTTGGTCTCAGTCGTAGTCCCAGCAGCAGTTAGGCTAGTCCAATGCCCCCCTAGCTATATTGTCCTCAGCAGCAGTTAGGCTAGTCCAATGCCCCCCTAGCTATGCTCCCCTCAGCAGCAGTTAGGCTAGTCCAATGCCCCCTAGCTATACTGTCCTCAGCAGCAGTTAGGCTAGTCCAATGCCCCCTAGCTATACTGTCCTCAGCAGCAGTTAGGCTAGTTCAATGCCCCCTAGCTATGCTGTCCTCAGCAGCAGTTAGGCTAGTCCAATGCCCCCCTAGCTATGCTGCCCTCAGCAGCAGTTAGGCTAGTCCAATGCCCCCTAGCTATACTGTCCTCAGCAGCAGTTAGGCTAGTCCAATGCCCCCCTAGCTATGCTGCCCTCAGCAGCAGTTAGGCTAGTCCAATGCCCCCTAGCTATACTGTCCTCAGCAGCAGTTAGGCTAGTCCAATGCCCCCCTAGTTATGCTACCCTCAGCAGCAGTTAGGCTAGTCCAATGCCCCCTAGCTATGCTGTCCTCAGCAGCAGTTAGGCTAGTCCAATGCCCCCTAGCTATGCTGCCGTCAGCAGCAGTTAGGCTAGTCCAATGCCCCCTAGCTATACTGTCCTCAGCAGCAGTTAGGCTAGTCCAATGCCCCCTAGCTATGCTGCCCTCGGCAGCAGTTAGGCTAGTCCAATGCCCCCTAGCTATGCTGCCCTCAGCAGCAGTTAGGCTAGTCCAATGCCCCCTAGCTATGCTGCCCTCAGCAGCAGTTAGGCTACTCCAATGCCCCCTAGCTATACTGTCCTCAGCAGCAGTTAGGCTAGTCCAATGCCCCCCTAGCTATGCTGCCCTCAGCAGCAGTTAGGCTAGTCCAATGCCCCCCTAGCTATGCTGCCCTCAGCAGCAGTTAGGCTAGTCCAATGCCCCCTAGCTATGCTGCCCTCAGCAGCAGTTAGGCTAGTCCAATGCCCCCCTAGCTATGCTGCCCTCAGCAGCAGTTAGGCTAGTCCAATGCCCCCTAGCTATGCTGCCCTCAGCAGCAGTTAGGCTAGTCCAACGTCCTCCGTGGCTGCTAGCTGCATCAACAAACTAATGGTTTATTATTGAAATGAATCATACAGAGTTATAGTGGCCGACTAGAGCACAGGCGTAACACATACATATGAAATGTAAACTCCATGGAAACCTCCACCCTCTGTGAGAAAATGGCTGTTTCATGTTTCCTATTACAGCATATTGGGTAACAAGCACTGATAGACATCAAATGGAACAAATATTATATAATCTTGTACAAGTGTGAAATACACAGTCTTACAGGGTTTAATGTCATCCCCAGGTGGGCACACAGGGTGGCATTGTGTGAGCGGCTGACTTTGGCCCTGCTGCACATGGAGAGAGATTACCCATCAGCCATTAAGCACCTCAATAATAACTCCTGTGTGTGTGTGTGTGTGTGTATGTGTTTGTGTACGTGTGTGTGTGTGTGTGTGTGTGTGTGTGTGTGTGTGTGTGTGTGTGTGTGTGTGTGTGTGTGTACGTGTGTGCGTGTGTGCGTGTGTGCGTGTGTGCGTGTGTGCGTGTGTGTGTGTGTGTGTGTGTGTGTGTGTGTGTGTGTGTGTGTGTGTGTGTGTGTGTGTGTGTGTGTGTGTGTGTGTGTGTGTGTGTGTGTGTGTGTGTGTGTGTGTGTGTGTGTGTGTGTGTACGTGTGTGTGTGTGTGTACGTGTGTGTGTGTGTGTGTGTGTGTGTGTGTGTGTGTGTGTGTGTGTGTGTGTGTGTGTGTGTGTGTGTGTGTGTGTGTGTGTGTGTGTGTGTGTGTGTGTGTGTGTGTGTAAAACAGGTAAATGGGTATTTTGAATGAGGGGTTAACTACCAATAAAGATCTGCTTAGATTATACCCCCTGTAGTAATGGGTGCTGTTGTCCCCAGAGAGAAGTAAACGATACTCTGTGCTCTATTTCTGTATTGATTTTGTATTTTGGGTTAGAAAATAAAGACGCAGGCTGGGGACGGTTAGGGAGCGGGCCTTTCGTTCTACTATTCCCCTCCCTCGACTCTTCATCATCACCCACCTGACCAGGCCCCTGATCCCATTAACTTTAACTGACATCCAGGGCCAGTCGTAGCCAAGACTTATGCCATGTTAATGATATCTGAGTGAGAGTGACAAACAAAATCAGTGGAGGCCCTATGGAGGTCAGGGCTCCTGGGCACATGCCCTACATGCCCGGTTGGTATTTGGCCATGATTACTACAAGTTTAGATAGCTAGCTAGACTATTTTACCAATCTAAAAATTGTTAGCTGACATGGTTATGAGTGACTCTCAGTGACTGATGAACAAGAGAAAAACTGCCAAATTTCGAAATGGCACCTTGTGTATCTACTATTCTAACTCTCAACAGAAAAAATACAGTGGGTATAGAGTCACCACCACCTTTCAAAGCACTCAACTTTGTTTTGCCTTTTTCCAGCTCTATTTACACACAGTAACCCACAATATCCAAGTGAACCTCTGAAAATGAATTACAAGTAAAACAGTAAAATACCGTATTTGGATAAGTGAACACACTGTGATCAATTGTAGTGACTTTAACTGGATCAGAATAAAAGCAGTTATTCATAGAGGACTCCACTGCTTAGCAGTTCAATTCAAAGTAAAGAATCCACTTATGGGCGGAAAGGTACTTTCAAAAGATCTACAAGATAAAGATTTCAAAGGCTTTGTCCCTCGGAGTTAAGACCATTATTAAGAATTGGAAGGCGTATGGCACCACCCAGACCCTGCAGAGATCAGGCCGTCCCTCCAAACTGGATGACCAGGCAAGGAGGAGACTGATCGGAGAGGCTACAAAGAAGCCAATGGTGACTTTGAAGGAGATTCAGGCCTTCATGGCAACGACTGGTCAATGTGTGCATGTGATCACAAGTGCTCCACAAATCTGGCCTCTATGGGAGTGTGGCAAGAAAATAATTACTCCTCAAAAAAAGCCATATCAAGTCTCATTTGAGCTTTGCCAAAAAGCACATTGTAGATTCCGAGGCCAAGTGGAAAAAGGTGCTGTGGTCAGATGAGACCAAAATGTAACTTTTTAGCCAGAACGACAAATGATATGTCTGGTGAAAACCCAATACATCTTTCCACCCAAAGAACACCATGTCTACAGTAAAGCACGGTGGTGGCAGCATCCTGTTGTGGGGGTGTTTCTCTTCAGCAGGGACTGGAGCACAGCGGACAGTGCACAATACCGACAGATTATTGAGGAGAACCTGCAGCCCTCTGCCAGGAAGTTGAAAATAGGAAGATGGTTCGCGTTTCAACATGACAATGACCCAAAGCAACGGTACAGTGGCTGAAGCACAAGAAGATGAATGTTATTGAGTGGCCTAGTCAGAGCCCAGACTTAAATCCCATCAATAATCTGTGGAATGACTTGAAGAGTGTCGTCCATGAGTGGCCACCATGCAATTTGACTGAGCTTGAACAATTCTGCAAGGAAGAATGGGCAAATATTGAACAGTCGAGGTGTGTAAAGTTAGAGACATATTTAAAGAGACCTCATGGTTGTAATTCAAGCAAAAGGTGGTTCCACCATGTTCACTTATCCAGACAGGGTATTTGACTGTTTTACTTGTAATACATTTTCAGTATTTTTTTTTCTCATTTTTTTTCTCACTTGGATATTGTGGGTTACTGTGTGTACATTTCAGGCTCTAAGGCAACAAAAGGTGAACATTTTGAAAGGTGGTGGTGACTTTCTATACCAAATGGGCGGCAGGGTAGCCTAGTGGTTAGAGCGTTAGACTATTAACCGGAAGGTTGCAAGTTCAATCCCTGAGCTGACAAGGTACAAATCTATCGTTCTGCCCCTGAACAGGCAGTTAACCCACTGTTCCTAGGCAGTCATTGAAAATAAGAATTTGTTCTTAAATGACTTGACTAGTTAAATAAAGGTAAAATAAAAAAGTAATGTATATAATGTTTTGGTTGGGGTCCACCGAGTGGCCAGGGGCCCTAAGCAAACATTTAAGATGCTTATGTTTAAGACCCTAAGCAACTGATTAAGATGCAGATGCTGGAATCTGACCTGAAGCCCCACTCCAGCTAGAGAGAGGTCAGCCTTTATAATATAGACATGCAATACACATAGCACTCAGACATACATTACATACCAACCTGGAAAGCATAGCTTATAGATTACTTAACCATGTACCTTGGGGTCAATAGGTGTCCCTACTTCACACCGACATGCATATTTTCTCATGTACAGAGAGATATGAAAATAACTCCAAAAACACCACTTCAAGTCTGGGCGAGGGAAGAGTCTAATACCCCATGAAATATCTGACCCTGGACAGTCAGTGAGTTACCTTGGATAACCTGCCAAGAGTTGGTAATCTCAGGTTTGCCTCAAGTGCTCAAAGGGGAAGTGGAACAGTCAGATTTTCTGAACAGGCTAAGTGCGCCCTCTGCAGTTATGTCACATATCCTACACTCACAGTCATCACTGAATTATCAGTATGTAGCTTGTTACAAAGTATCACTTCACACATTAGGCCTACACCCTTACAGAATGAAACCTAACATATATCCAAAGCAAGAGACACTACACATTTAGCAGGCTCTACAAATGTATTTTTCATTTATTTCCTTTAAAAATAAAAAAAACATTATGAGTAACTTTAAAATGTTTAACAGTACCAACATCTGCATGGACAATGATCCTGAATATAAAAAAAAACATGAAATTGTTCTTACTTCACCACTGCGACATCACTGTCTTTAATTAACATGCCAACACAACTCACTCACCCAACCATGATCTAATAAAGATAACATACTATTGAGCTGTGGTCTTTATTGATTTTATGATATTAATTGTCAGTGAATGGTTAACATAAAGAACAATTCCTGATCAATTATTAATTGTGTGCATCATATTCCCTGTGTGTAATGTGCATTGTGCAAAGGTGGATAAGGGAGAGGACTGGCTGGCTGAGTCAAAGTCCATTTTTGGGTTAGTAGTATCAATGTAACAGCCTCTACTTCATGTTGTGTTCATATAGTAGTACGGCCTGGATGCACCAACACCAGGTCAGGTGTGTGCAACTCATTTTGCCCCAGGAGCCGCAGTCGGTCTTCAATGAGGCTCGGAGGGCTGCACTGAAAACGTGTTGTATTTCCTCGAAGTGGTTATTCAAATCTTTAAAAAACAACAACATTTTACTCAAACCAAACGCGGATTAGATGTGTGTGTGTGTGTGTGTGTGTGTGTGCGCGTGCATGTTTAGACCACACAGCTTTTTTCTCCTCTCTGTATAGTAGCTGCTGCTGCTTGGTCTGCTTCTCAGAGGCAGGTGTGGACAGGAGCCATGGGCATGCTGTGGGCAGACTCTATGGGCATGTCTGCCCCCTCTCCATGTCTGTACACCTCAGTGCCAGTCTGTGTGGGCAGCAGAGGCACCACTGGCAGAGCTGTTGGAGAGAGACAGGCATCAGACTGGCATTACACACAGACTGAAATTGCATGGCTTTTACTACAGGTCCGTAACAGTACTCTTTCAGGACGTTAAGTTACCATTGGTGAGCTAATCCCCTAGAAAAGACACTTAAGGTAGTAATTATAGGAATATTAATGATGGGAGACAGACATCAACATCCCTCAGGTGAGGTCAGAGCTGTAGGGACTGAGCCTGAAGACCAGGGCTGGTGAGAGGGCCCAGGTTCCTGTAAAGCGAGGCTGGGTTAGAGGGCCTGAAACAAGGGGAGCAGTCTGGGCCATGTGCCCCCTGTGGGGCCAGGCTGGCTCTGTGAGGGTGATAAAACACTGGGGACAGTGAGATCATTGTGTGTTATTCCTCTGTTTGACAGCGTGGGGGCATTACTCAGGTAGTCTTTTCCGACAGCTACCATGAAGCACCATGAGGCTGGCGAGACAGACTTTTACTTAGGAGCACCATGCTGCTTGTTGTTGTGAGGAGATCTCAGTGAAGCAAACCTGTTGACAGTCTGGACACAGGTAGGAAACCAGCGTCTGAGGTTTCACGCCCCTGCTGCACAGCTAAATACAGGTGTGTGTGTGTGTGTATATAAAGGTGTCATGCAAGGTGACTATGATGTATTTGTTTGCTCTAGCTAGCTAATACATGCTAGTACACAACATATATTTACTTGTCCTTAGACGCATTTTGGGGTACTCACAGCTAGGAACAGGTAGGATGACTGATGTGAAGTTGCTAGGCAACCCGGCATTGCCTCCGAATAGGTCCTGAGACAAGGTGTGATCTTGGGGTTGGGGGAACGCCATTACATTTGAGTTAGGACCTGAGGAGGACCAGAGAAGAGAATAGCTGTATACTACTACACTGATCCAGTTACCATAAGAGCTCAAAGGTTACCCTCATTACGAATACTCTCAAGTCAGTAATGAGAGTTCACAATGAAACAGTATGATAAGAACATAAGAGAAGACAATGCACAGTGGACAGATTAGATTGTGGGAATTGAAAGTTGACCTATTTTAGGTTTGAATTGTTATTGACCTCTGTTGTTAATCTGTAAGGCAACCCAGTGAAAGTTAGTGGTATTCAGTTTGAGGGTTTTTACTGTAAGTATCTCCCCTCTGGAGTGTACCGTGCCCTGTGCGTTGTCTCAGGCCCCCAGTGGCCCCCTCCCCCAGCAGCATCTCCTGCAGCAGGCTGTCCACGCTGGGCTCCCCCAGGAGCCTGGCCAGCTGCAGGGTCTCCACCATCTGCCAGGCCACACTCTGCAGGGGGGTCAGCATCAGCAGCAGCTCTCCAAAACGCCCCCGCTGTTCACAGGTGGCCTCATCCAGCAGCACCTGGGCCTGGAAACGCAGCCGACGCACTGTCTGAGGGGCCTCCAGCCCTGGGCAGTCTGAGAGACAGGGGGAGAGAGGTAGGGTTAATACTACACAGAGAGAGAGTCATCAATCTATACACAATACTCCATAATGACAAAGCAAAAACAGGTTGAAGTCGGAAGTTTAAATACACTTCGGTTGGAGTCATTAAAACTAGTTTTTCAACCACTCCACAAATGTCTTGTCAACAATCTATAGTTTTGGCAAGTCGGTTAGGACATCTACTTTGTACATGACACAAGTAATTTGTGCAGTTGCAAAATGTAATCTAGCTTTTTTATGGTGGTTTTGCTGAGTGGCCTATCAGGTTGTCAATATAGGACTCGTTTTACTGTGGATATAGGTACTTTTGTACCTGTTTCCTCCAGGATCTTCACAAGGTCCTTTGCTGTTGTTCTGGGATTGATTTGCACTTTTCGCACCAAAGTATGTTCATTTCTAGGAGACAGAACACGTCTCCTTCCTGAGCGGTATGACGGCTGCGTGGTCCCATGGTGTTTATACTTGCGTGCTATTGTTTGTACAGATGAACGTGGTACCTTCAGGCATTTGAAAATTACTCTCAAGGATGGACCAGACTTGTGGAGATCTATAATTTTCTTCTGAGGTCTTGACTGATTTCTTTTGATTTTCCCATGATGTCAAGCAAAGAGGCACAGTTTGAAGGTAGGCCTTGAAATATATCCACATGTACACCTAATTCACTGTTTAAAGATAGTCAACTTAGTGTATGTAAACTTGACACACTGGAATTGTGATACAGTGAAATAATTTGTCTGTAAACAGTTGTTGGGTAAATTACTTGTGTCATGCACAAAGTAGATGTCCTAACCGACTTGCCAAAACTATAGTTTGTTAACAAGAAATTTGTGGAGTGGTTGAAAAAGGAGTTTTTAAAGACTCCGACCTAAGTGTATGTAAACTTCCGACTTCAACTGTAGATAGATACTAATGGTAATGGCAATCAATAATCATTGAACAGCAGCGTAATGGTAGTAATAAATCAAATCACTATTAATTTTAGCAGCAGCGTAGGTTTCAGGGGGAGCAGTAGTTGTTAGCCATTTAACAGTCTTATGGCCATGGGATGGAAGCTGTTTAGGAGTCTTTTGGTTTGAGCCTTGATGCAAAGGTATAGTCTGACGGACACGAGCATTGAGAACAGTCCATGTCTCGGGTGGCTGTAGTCTTTGGCAATTTTTCAGGCCTTTCTCAGAGACCGTGTGGCATGTACTGTCACACCCTTATCTGTTTCACCTGTCTTTGTGCTCGTCTCCACTCCCCGCCCAGGTGTCGTCCATCTTCCTCATTATCCCCAGTGTATTTATACCCGTGTTATCTGTTTGTCTGTTGCCAGTTTGTTTTGTTCGTCAAGCCAACCAATGTTTTTCCCCCTGCTCCTGTCTGTTTCTAGTTCCTGTTTTCTAGTTTGACCATTCTGCCTGCCCTGACCCTGACTGCCGTTTCTGGACCTTGTCACACCACCCTGAATTATTGACCTCTGCCTTCCCTGACCCCGAGACTGCCTGCCATTCTGTACCTTTTGGACTCTGATCTGGATTACTGATCTCTGCCTGCCCTTGACCTGTCGTTTTGCCTGCCCCCTGTTCTAGTTCTTGAGGGAGAGGTTGTAATCCTAGCACCACACTTCCAGGTCTCTAACCTCCTCCCTGTAGTCCGTCTCATGGCTGTTCGTGATCAGGCCTACCACCGTCGTGTCATCGGACAAATTTGACGATGGAGTTGGAGTCGTGCGTAGCCACGCAATCATGGGAGAACAGGGAGTATAAGCACACACCGCTGGTGGGCCCATGTGTTGAGGGTCTGCATAGCGGGTTGAGTAACAGTGGTCTGGGACTTTAACGCCCCAAGTGGCGAAGGAGACGTGTTGATAGAAGTTGAGCATCACCTGTCTTAGTGATGCGGAATTAAAATCACTGGCAACAAGAAAAGCAGCCTCTGGGTGCATTGTTTTTTGCTTGTTTATAGTCTTGTACAGTTTGTCAAGTGCCAGCTTGATGTTGTTGTTGTCCTGAGGTGGAATATACCCGGAGTGTACAAAACATTAAGAACCTGCTCTTTCCATAACATAGACTGACCAGGTGAATCCAGGTGGAACCTATGGTCCCTTATTGATGTCACTTGTTAAATCCACTTCCATCAGTGCAACTCAATAGTAGGAAGGTGTTAATGTTTTGTACACTTAGTGTATTCAGCAGTCACAATAACAGTTGTAGGTACACAAAGAGACCAGGGCAGAGGAATCGAAGTTGAAGTCAGAATTGAGGTTATTAACTATCGATCTGATGTCCAAAAGATTCCGTTGATCATAGGAAAAAGATAAACGCCAAAAGAGTCACAAAATAGAAAAGTTGGGTCAGAGCACATAAGACAGCAGCCATACAGTACGGGGCCATCTTTACATAGAGTACATGAGACACATACATGTACAGTATGCTTATACTGAGAGACAGAGTGAAGCCACTGTGCGATAAACAATTCTTATTACACAGCCCTGAGACAGAGAGAATGGGAGATTAAGAGAGACAAATCCTCAAGCTGCGGTCCTATGAGAATAGAGAGAGATGGGATTGCTGTGGGGACATTATACAATATACTTCTTTACTAATTGAAATGCATTATGTGTAATAAACTAAACTGAAATTATTAGAGAAAGGTTAGGTAAAGGTAGTAGGGCAGGGTCACACAGGACAGAGCTGAGCACACATGCGGTGTGTTTATTTCTGTAGGTAGTCAGTCATCTGTGTCAGACTTGGCCTGATGCTGATGTGTACTGCTGTGCACTGCTGTGCCAGTTTGGCCAGTCAGTCTGTCAGACCGGTGGCCTGGCTCTGCTGCTGTAATCACCACCTCAGGCCAGCAGGCTGTAAAGTCCAGCAGCCAGTCACCTCTCCCTGCCAAAACCTCGCCCAGATATGAATAGTTTCTTCCCAGAACACGATGAAACCAGACCGCCAGGCCAAGACAAACCAAGAGGGGGCCAAGCACAGAGCACAGAGAGAGCCGAGACAGTCCCAGGAGAGAACAACTGTGAAATAAAAAGATTCCTGGCGAAGGTCTCTTCCTTTGTCTGAGGACAGAGGAGAGGTGAGAAGAGGTAAGGAGGGGCAAGGGGGTGGCTGGTGGTGACCAAAGGACTGACTGACCAGGACTGAAGAAGACTATGGTTTTAAGGCAGGCAAACTCGCTGTCGGTGATGTCCAGCTCTCTCAGAGGCTTGACCAGCTCCTCCAGGATCCGGGCAGCCACCCTGGACATCTCCACCTCAGGACCGCTCACTGGGATCACAAAGTAATTACCTGCAAACACAATCCACATATGAAATACTTATAATATAAGTTAAGTAAAACTGTAAGTATAACTTTATACATTAGGTAAGTATGCTTCCTTTATCAATATACACATATGGTAAAAGCAGCATAGCTTGTCGACATTACTAGTATCAAACATTGGGCAAATTATTTTTTCATTATATAACAAAGATGAGAGCACATCCCAGACTCAGCTGAGATCTATATATTTTACCCAGAAGGATAATGTCATTGTAAGGCAGGGAGCGTCGAGCCACCCCTAGGATGAGGTGTTCAGCAGAGTGGGCTCGTAACAGGGATACCTGCACATAGACAAGACACAGCACAGAGACAACACATAGCAGCCATTACACAGACAGCCCTCCCTGCAACGTGAGTATTCCAACAGCTAGTGATCCAAAACCCAACACAAAGACAGCTGGGCTGAATGTGACCGCCTGCTTAGACAGGTGCAGCTCACATGTTCATACAGACACATTAAGTAGGATAACATCCATAGTTCCAAACCCTGTCGTCAACGGGGAGGCTGCAGAACTCGGGGATGCGCTTGGCCCACTGCACCAGCAGGAGGAGCTGCTGCTTCATGGACTCACACACGTCCCCCACAAGCGCTATCTTCTTGGTGTTGATGTCACAGCTCATAGGAGAGGTCAGGGCTGGAAACTGAGAGTGGCACACAATAATGAGAGGTTCCATATTGGCCCTAGGTGTCAGTGTAATGTGAGAATGAAGAGGGGGTTGGAGGAGATGGATGGGGCAGGGTGCATGGGTTAGATGATGGGTGCTTGGACAATCGTGAAGGGCAGAGCAAGCAGAGGCAGGTAGGGTATTGGGTGGGGGAAAGGTCACTTCAGAGAATGGTGGTAATAGAGAATATAAGGGTGTAAGATGAGAAATGGATTTTGGATGTGTCTTGTTGGTGGGTCTGTCTCTGCAACGATGCTGTTGGATGGTGATCAGAGCCCCTTCAGCACACAACTCACATTGAAGGAGACATTGCATGAAAACTTGACCCAAATGGAAAACAGCCTGGCCAAATTGTGGTTCATTTGTCAATCATCCAATTAATTTCTGCTGCATTCCTTTCGCATACAAAGAGGATATCTGGTTGTTATTATGTATTTGAAGCCAATTGAACGCTGGCACACAATCCAAGCCCAGGCACTGCCATTACATAGGACTGCTGTGATCAGATGCGAGTCTCTCTGGGCAATTTGGCAATTTCTAAGAAGTAACTGAATCCAGTCTGCAGCTTGAATCTCCAGGGGACCTTAATGGCCGGCTGTCTAAAGTGCAGCCTGTATCCTCTCCATCTCTAGCCATGCCACTGCTGTGTTTCTGAGAAACAGATAAGGGGCTCTACTCTGGGCTGTATGGGAAATGGAAGCCTCTGGAGCACTCTGTGGCTGTGAATAGGGAGAGGTTTTATAGTGACAGTCTCTTACCTGATGCATGCTGGCCTCTGCCTGTAGCAGTACACTGATTGACAGAGTGCCCAACCCCTGTCCCTCTCCTCTGCGGCTGCTGATGCGGTCCCGCTCGTTCTGCACAGCTGGAAATAAAAGAATAGGAGGGAGGGAGAGTCCCAGGATTTCTTGTGTTCACTGTTTTACTTGTACAAAGTATAATCAATGGAAGGGTAATGCTGTAATTATAGCATACACCTACACTGAACAAAAATCTAAATGCAACACGTAAGGTGATGTTCCTATGTTTCATGAGCTGAAATATAAGATCCCAGGAAGTTCGCACAAAAGCTTATTTCTCTCAAATATTGTGCACAAATTTGCCAAGATAATCCATTCACCTGATAGGTGTGGCATATCAAGAAGCTGATTAAACAGCATAATCGATTCATTACACAGGTGCACCTTGTGCTGAGGACAATAAAAGGCCACTTTAAAATGTGCAGTTTTATCACACAACATAATGTCACAGACGTCTCAAGTTGAGGAAGCGTGCAATTGGCATGCTGACTGCAGGAATGTCCACCAGAGCTGTTGGCAAATAATTTAATGTTAATTTCTCTACCAACATTGTTTTAGAGAATTTGGTAGTAAGTTCAACTGGCCTCACAACCGCAGACAACATGTATGATGTCATGTGGGCGAGCGGTTTGCTGATGTCAACGTTGTAAGTCCCCTATGATGGCGGTGGGGTTATGGTACGGGCAGGCATAAGGTAAGGTCATCGAACATAATTCCATTTTATCGATGGCAATTTGAATGCACAGAAATACCGTGACAAGATCCTGAGGCCCATTGTGAGGCAATGTTTTTTGTTGGTATCTGTGACCAACAGATGCATATGTATACCCAGGCATGTGAAATCCATAAATTAGGGCCTAATGAATTTATTTCAATTGACTACATCCTTATATGCACTTTAAATCAGTAAAATATTTGAAATTGTTGCATATTGCATTAAACATTTTTATTATACACTTAATTTTGAAACTCAAGTGTATTGAGACTATTTCAGTGCAAATTCAATTTCCAAATTCCCCATTGTATGAAAAGTAACATCTGTAATTTTGATTCTGATTTTGCCAACATATTAAACCTGACTATGTAATTAGGCAAAGGAAGGCATGACAGGAGGCTGACAGTACAGGGCCTGATGATTGGGATTGTGTCTGACAGAGGAGACTGTCTCATAGTGACCTCTGTGCCTGTATCATTACAATGGATGACCTCAGCCTGATTTCAGTCTGCTCCACAAAGTCAGACAACAAGCCCCAGTCTGAGAGCAATCAGTCACCACAGCTGACCTCTCAGCAGCCAATCAGGACCCTATTAATCAAACTGGAGCTGCAGAGACCGAGAGAGACCTCTGCCTTGGAGACATGGCCATGGGTGATGTCACAAATTAGTCCTCCACGGAGCATACGTGAAGTGATAGATTGAAAGTGGTTGTGGACATTCAGCAAGGAGAATAGGAGTAGTACAAATAATGATTGTCAAAAATGGTTTGTTAGAATTTGTTGTCCGGATTAATGTAAAATTGAAAAACATTAAACCATAGGCTTATACAAATTTTCAAAATGGCATGTTCTGATATTTTCTGGCATAGCTTTGCTGTTTCTTAAATGCTAATTGATTGGTCTGCAAAATTAATATGGCAAATGTTTGAATCTTTCTCCCTGACTATCACTAAGGGGGCTCAGCTTTCAGTTTCTCTCTTACGTAACATTCCTCTGGAATAAGGGCTCAGCAAAGAGAAGTATCTCTTGAAAAAGCCAGAGCAAATATTTGCCCATGCTCAGCCATGTTAATTATTCATGTGAGGAGCCATTCATGGATCCTCTAATCCCGTCTCTCTCTCTCCTGGTTATCTGCCGCAGCCAGTGGAAGATAAGGTCTACAGTGCACATTGCAAACAGCCACTCACTCAGTATTGCTCAAGAGAGCGGCATGTTGATCTTGTTGCATTTCCCTCACAGTAAGAGGCGAATACACTCTTAGAAAAAAGGGTTCCAAAAGGGTTCTTCGGCTGTCCCCATAGGAGAACCCTTTTGGGAGGGTTCTACCGGGGACCAAAAAGTGTTCTTCAAAGAGTTATCCTATGGGATAGCCAAAGAAACCTTTTAGGTTCTAGATACCCCTGCACATGGACTCTGTACTGTTACCCCGTGTATTTATTCTACGTGTTATTAGCTTTCTAATATTCTGTTGTTTATGAAGCATGTGACAAATAAAATTTGATTTGGAATAGCACCTTGTAGACTATACCCCACTCACTACCCCTGCTTGAGCCTCCACTACCCACCCCCATCTGGTGTGCATGGCCAACCCCAATTCCCCCCTTGGCATTGGACATGGTTATGTAATGTGGGTAAATATTGTGATTTGTCAACTTGCATGTATGCTTATGGCTTTAAAAACAAAATGCTGTGTGTGTGTGTGTGTGTGTGTGTGTGTGTGTGTGTGTGTGTGTGTGTGTGTGTGTGTGTGTGTGTGTGTGTGTGTGTGTGTGTGTGTGTGTGTGTGTGTGTGTGTGCGTGCTGGTAGGCTTTAAAAATATATATTTTTAATTAATAATGTGGCAATTTGTGTAATTACTTTGTAGTATGGTGCCATACAGTATGTAAAATCTATGTCATGATTAAAAAAAAAAAAAAAAAAAAAAAACTCGCTCACCTTCCTTTCTCATGCCTGCTCGGAAACATTTCCGAAGCCTGCAGTAACGGCATTGGTTCCTCTTGTCTTTGTCCACAACACATTGCCTGCTGAACCTGCCGACCACACACACACACACACACACACACACACACACACACACACACACACACACACACACACACACACACACACACACACACACACACACACACACACACACACACACACACACACACACACACACACACACACACACACACACACACACACACACACACACACACACACACACACACACACACACACTTCAATACAACAGTTGTAAGATTCTGTAACGCACAATCAGACATAAGTCTCACACTATGGGCTTCTGTAATTGTGATGGCGTCAGATTAGTGCTGTACAATTTCTGTGTTGTGGACATACACATGTTCAGACAGGCTCCTAACACTTAGTTCCAGACATATAACCACCTTTCATAGATACCTGCGAAATGACAACTCCTATAGTCTATACAGTGTGGTAAAATCGACTTCTCACATGTAAGAGAGGAAAACTTATCACACCAATGACTTGGAGTCTTCAACCACTATATTAAGGTTATTTTCTCTTTGTCTGAACAAAACCCAGAGACTATGACACAGAAGTTGGCTTCCTATTCTTGGCCAATTCAACTCTCATACTTTTCACTTCACAATGGATGTGGTTGAGAACTGTACCACCAGAAAAAGTAATCAGTTATTGAGATGGGGGTTGAACACTGTAAAAGAAAGTACTTTACCAGAATTTCAGCAAAAAAAAAAAATGACCAGCTGCCCTAGTCGTTGGCAGTAAATTTGTCTCTGTGTTGTCATGTGGGTTGGAGGTGGACAATAGTGAGCATAATAATAATTCCAATGACCTGCAGTTCTAACAGAACCTTGGTGGTATCTCAAATACAGTCTTCTGAGAATCCGTAGGCGAGCGAGTAAACTCCCACTAACATCTGTTCTTCTTGCTAACGTGCAATCAATGGGAAATAAAATTGATGACCTACGATTAAGATTATCCTAACAACGGGACATCAAAACTGTAACATCTTATGATTCACCAAGACGTGGCTGAAAGATGATACGGACAATATAGTGGTAGAAGGATTTTCCATGCATCGGCAGAACAGAGACGCTACCTCTGGTAAGACGAGGGGTGGGGGTGTGTGTCTATTTGTTAATAACAGCTGGTGCGCAATGTCTAATACTAAAGTAGTCTCGATGTATTTCTTTCAAGGAGCAGGACTCTAACCCGGACGCTTATAAGAAATCCTGCTATGCCCTCAGACGAACCATCAAACAAGCAAAGCGTCAATACAGGATTAAGACTGAATCCTACTACACCGGCTCTGACGCTCGTCGGATGTGGCAGGGCTTGAAAACTATTACGGATGACAAAGGAAAACCCAGGCGTGAGCTACCCAGTGAGGCGAGCCTACCAGATGAGCTAAATGCCTTTTATGCTCGCTTCGAGGCAAGCAACATTGAAGCTTACACGAGAGCACCAGCTGTTCTGGATGACTGTGTGATAACGCTCTCGGTAGCCAATGTGAACAAAACCTTTAAAACAGGTCAACATTCACAAAGCCGCTGGGCCAGACGGATTACCAGGACGTGTACTCAAAGCATGTGTGGACCAACTGTCAAGTGTCTTCACTGAAATTTTCAACCTCTCCCTGACAGAGTCTGTAATACCTACATGGTTTCAAGCAGACCACCGTAGTCCCTGTGCCCAAGGAAGTGAAGGTAACCTGCCGAAATGATGACCACCCCACCAGCGTGTCCAGAGATGCAACCACTCTTATCATCACTCAGTGCCTGGGCTTACCTCCACTGTACCTGCACCACACCATACCCGTCTGCACATTATGCCCTGAATGTATTCTACCACGGCCAGAAATCTGCTCCTTTTATTCTCTGTCCCCAACGCACTAGACGACCAGTTTTGATAGCCTTTAGCAGTACCCTCATCCTACTCCTCCTCCTCTGTTCCTCAGGTGATGTGGCGGTTAACCCAGGCCCTGCGTGTCCCCAGGCACTCTCCTTTGTCGACTTCTGTAATCGGAAAATCCTTGGTTTCATGCATGTTAACATCAGAAGCCTCCTCCCTAAGTTTGTTTTACTCACTGCTTTAGCGCACTCCGCCAACCCTGATGTCCTTACCTTGTCTGAATCCTGGCTTAGGTAGGCCACCAACAATTCTGAGATTTCCATAACCAACTACAACATTTTCTGTCAAGATAGGACTGCCAAAAGGGGAGGAGTTTCAATCTACTGCAGAGATAGCTTGCAAAGTTGTCATACTTTCCAGGTCTATGCCCAAACAGTTTGAGCTTCTAATTTTAAAATTAATCTCTCCAGAAATAAGTCTCTCACTGTTGCCGCCTGTTATAGACACCCCTCAGCTCCCAGCTGTGCCCTGGACACCATATGTGAATTGATTGCCCCTCATCTATCTTCAGACTTCGTTCTGTTAGGTGACCTAAACTGGGATATGCTTAACACCCCAGCACTCCTACAATCTAAACTAGATGCCCTCAATCTCACACAAATTATCAAGGAACCCACCAGGTACCACCCTAAATCCGTAAACATGGGCACCCTCATAGATATTATCCTGACCAACTTGCCATCCAAATACACCTCTGCTGTTTTCAATCTGGATCTCAGCAATCACTGCCTCATTGCCTGCATCCGCTATGGGTCCGCTGTCAAAACGACCACCCCTCATCACTGTCAAACGCCCCCTAAAACACTTCTGCGAGCAGGCCTTTCTAATCGACCTGGCCCGGGTATCCTGGAAGGATATTGACCTCATCCCGTCAGTCGAGGATGCCTGGTCGTTCTTTAAAACTACCATCATCATCTTAAATTAGCATGCCCCTTTCAAAAAAATGTAGAACTAAGAACAGATATAGCCCTTGGTTCACTCCAGACCTGATTGCTCTTGACCAGTACAAAAACATCCTGTGGCGGACTGCAATAGCATCGAATAGTCCCCACGATATGCAACTGTTCAGGAACCAACACAGTCAGTCAGGCTAGCTTATTCAAACAGAAATTTGCATCCTGTAGCTCTAACTCAAAAGGTTTTGGGACATTGTAAAGTCCATGGAGAACAAGTGCACCTCCTCCCAGCTGCCCACTCCACTGAAGCTAGGTAACACGGTCACCACCGATAAATCCATGATAATCGAAAATTTCAATACGTATTTCTCTACGGCTGGCCATGCTTTCCTCCTGACTACCCCAACCCCGGCCAACAGTTCCACACACCCCGCAGCTACTTGCCCGAGCCTCCCCAGCTTCTGCTTCACCAAGATCCAGATAGCAGATGTTCTGAAACAGCTGCAAAACCTGGACCCGTACAAATCAGCTGGCCTAGAAAATCTGGACCCTCTCCTAAAATACGCCGCCATTGTTGCAACCCCTATTACTAGTCTGTTCAACCTCTTGCGTATCGTTCGAGATCCCTAAAGATTGCAAAGCTTCGAGCTGGTCACGGGTGCACCTCAGCCACGCTCAAGGTACTAAACGATATCATAACCGCCATCGATAAAAGACTGTACTGTGCAGCTGTCTTCGTCGAACTGGCCAAGGCTTTCGACTCTGTCAATTACAGTATTCTTTTCGGCAGTATCAATAGCCTTGGTTTCTCAAATGACTGCCTTGCCTGGTTCACCAACTACTTCGCAGACAGAGTTCAGTGTGTCAAATTGGAGGGCTTATTGTTCGGACTTCTGGCAGTCTCTATGTGGGTACCACAGGGTTCAATTCTCAGGCCGACTTTTCTCTGTATATATCAACGATGTTGCTCTGCTGCGGATGATTCCCTGATCCACCTCTACACAGACGACACCATTCTGTATACATCTGGCCCTTCTTTGGACACTAACCTCCAAACGAGCTTCAATGCCATGCAACACTCCTTCTGTGGCCTCCAACTGCTCTAAAACGCTAGTGAAACCAGATGCATGCTTTTCAACCGTTCGCTGCGTGCACCTGCCCGTCCGACTAGCATCACTACTCTGGACGGTTCTGACATAGGTATTTGTAGTTGTCCACATATTCTAGGTGTTTGGCTAGACTGTAAACTCTCCTACCAGACACATATCAAACATCTCCAATCCATTTCACAACAAAGCATCCTTCACTCACGCCGCCAAACTTATCCTAGTAAAACGGACTATCCTACCGATCCTCGACTTCGGCGATGTCATCTACAAAATAGCTTCCAATACTCTACTCAGCAAACTGGATGTTGTCTATCACAGTGTCATCCGTTTTGTTACCAAATCCCCTTATACCACCCACCACTGCGACCTGTATGCTTTAGTCGGCTGGCCCTCGCTACATATTCGGCGCCAGACCCACTGGCTCCAGGTCATCTATAAGTCTATGCTAGGTAATGCTCCGCCTTATCTCAGCTCAATGGTCATGATAACACCCACCCATAGCACGCGCTCCAGCAGGTATATCTCACTGGTCATCCCCAACGCCAACACCTACTTTGGCCTCCTTTCCTTCCAATTCTCTGCTGCCAATGACTGGAACGAATTGCAAAAATTGCAGAAGTTGGATACTTATATTTCCCTTACTAACTTTAAAAATAGCCCACCCAATCTACCTACCTCATCCCCATATTGTTTTTATATACTTTTCTGCTCTTTTGCACACCAGTATCACTACTTGCCCATCATCATCTGCTCATCTATCACTCCAGTGTTAGTCTGCTAAATTATAATTACTTCGTTACTATGGCCTATTTATTGCATTACCTCACGCCATTTGCACAGACTGTATATAGACTCTTTTCTACTGTGTTGACTGTACACTTGTTTATTCCACATGTAACTGTGGTATTGTTTGTCTCGCACTGCTTTGCTTTCTCTTGGCCAGGTCTCAGTTGTAAATGAGAACTTGTTCTCAACTAGCCTACCTGGTTAAATAAAGGTGAAATATGTACATGTTTAAAACACTGTGGCACTCACGTCGGTAGCCATGAAGTGCTTTGAAAGGCTGGTCATGGCTCACATCAACAGCATCCTCCCGGACACCCTAGACCCACTCCAACTCGCATACCGCCCCAACAGATACACAGATGACGCAATCTCAATCACACTCCACTTTCTCACCTGGACAAAAGGAACACCTGTGTGAGAATGTAGTTCATTGACTACAGCTCAGCGTTCAACAACATAGTGCTCGTGAAGCTCATCACCAACCTCAGGACCCTGGGACTAAACACCTCCCTCTGCAACTGGATCCTGGACTTCCTGACGGGCCACCCCCAAGTGGTAAGAGTAGGCAACAACACATCTGCCACGCTGATCCTTAACACTGGGGCCCCTCAGGGGTGTGTACTTAGTCCCCTCCTGTATTCCCTGTATTCCCTGTTCACCCACAACTGCGTGGCTAAACACGACTAACACCATCATTAAGTTTGCTGACGACAACAGTGGTAGGTCTGATCACCGACAACGACGGCCTATAGGAAGGGGGTCAGAGAACTGTCAGTGTGGTGCCAGGACAACAACCTCTCCCTCAATGTGAGCAAGACAAAGGAGCTGATCGTGGACTACAGGAAAAGGCAGGCCGAACAGGCCCCCATTAACGTCGACCGGGCTGTAGAGGAGCGGGTTGAGAGTTTCAAGTTCCTTGGTGTTCACACCACCAACGAACTATCATGGTCCAAACATACCAAGACAGTCATGAAGTGGGCACGACAACACCTTTTCCCCTCAGGAGAGTGAAAAGATTTGGCACGGGTCCCCAGATCCTCAAAAGGTTCTACAGCTGCACCATCGATAGCATCCTGACCGGTTGCATCACCGTCTGGTATGGCAACTTCTCGGCATCTGAACGTAAGGCACTACAGAGGGTAGTGCGAACGGCCCAGAACTCCACTGGGGCCAAGCTTTCTGCCGTTCAGGACCTATACAATAAGCGGTGTCAGAGGAAAGCCCATAAAATTGTCAGGGACTCCAGTCACGGACTGTTTTCTCTGCTACCACACGGCAAGCGGTACTGGAGCACCAAGTGTAGGACCAAAAGGCTCCTCAACAGCTTCTACCCCCAAGCCATAAGACTGCTGAATAATTCATTAAATCGCCACCGTACTATTTACATTGACCACCCTCCCTTTTGGACACCGCTGCTACTCGCTGTTTATTATCTATGCATAGTCACTTCACCCCCACCTACATGTACAAATTACCTCAACTAACCTGTACCCCCGCACACTGACTCGATGCCGGTGCCCCCTGTATATAGCCCCGTTATTGTTATTCTTATTGTGTTACTTTTTATTTTAGTCTACTTGGTAAATATTTTCTTAACTCTTCTTGAACTGCACTCTTGGTATGTAAGCATTTCACGGTAAAGTCTACACTTGCTGTATTCGGTGCATGTGACAAATAAAGTTTGATTTGAAAGGACACCCTATTTCCCCATTTAGTCTCAGGTCAAAAGTAGCGCATTAAAGGGGATCTAGCCTGGTCTCATACTAGACGTAACAGAGTAATTGTAAATCTGGGACACTGAAATTAGTATGATACAGTATGTTACATTTGGTATGCTTACATAAGACAGATGGTTACTTAAAATACGGTGGTTGGTCGAGGTGTATGGGTGGGTGTATAACGCAAACATCTAGAAACCAATAGATTGCGAGTTTGAGTCTCATCACAGACAACTTTATCATTTGAGCTAATTAGCAACTTTAACTACTTACTACTTTTTAGCTACTTTGCAACTACTTAGCATGTTAGCGAACCCTTTCTGCTAACATTTCCCCTAACCTTCATCCTTTTAGCTAACCCTTCCCCTAAACCTAGCCCTTTAACCTAGTCCTAAACTTAACCACCAAGTTGTAATTGACCCGTGCAACCCAAGGCTTGATACCAGCATAAACAGAAACCCTCTTAAACCTAACCACCAACCCCTAGCTTATGCTAACGGTAGCCACCTAGCCACCATAACATCTCATATATTTAGCAAATTCGTAACATATAATATGAATTGTAATTCGTAACATATATAATACTAAATGGGTGATGGACATCCACAAATGAATACATACAGTTGAAGTCGGAAGTTTACATACGAGTTTTAATGACTCCAACCTAAGTGTATTTCAACCACTCCACAAATTTCTTGTTAACAAACTATAGTTTTGGCAAGTCGGTTAAGACATATCATATTAAATGGAGTGCTGCGGATTTATTTACAGAATAATACGAAATGCTCTGAGAACAGGTTGGATCAGATAAAAAAAAAAATAAAAAAAAAGGGCAATATATTGTGAATAGGGTGTCATTTGAGATGTAGTCCTCTTTTTTAGTGACATGTGTGGTGATGAGTCTCACCTGCAGGTGTAGGCGTGGTTCTTCCTGACGCTCCTCCTGAAGAAGCCCTTGCAGCCGTCACAGCTGGAAGCACCGTAGTGTTTACCTGTGGCCCTGTCTGCACATATGGAACACACACTCCCATTGGTCTGTGGCAGCAGAGGGGCAGGCTCCGGCATCATTAACTCTGTCAGTCAATCACAAGAAAATGATTGAGATTCATACACTACAGCACACTGGAGGTCTGGTGTGTAGCTACTGCATGTGTTCAATTCACTCTTGAGACTTGGGGAGAGACATGCGAGGATATATATATTACTGATGACCTCAGGCTAACATTAGAAAGCTTTGGAGATGCACAATGGAATAGGGTCTTGTAGGACACTGTTCTACTTTTACAGAGCGCCCCCCATTGCTGATGAATAAGTAAACATCTCCGAGCCTTGCTAATAAGCTCCAACAGTGTCTGCAGAGAGCGGATCACTCAGCTGAGAGATAGTCAACACTGTGTGACAGCAGATAAGCACGATTACAGAGCGAATAATTAATCAACGCCATCATCAGCTAAGGTGATTAATGAATCCCTGTTCATTCCACCTCTGTGAAGGGTAATAACCTTGTGCTGCACATAAAAACACAACTTTCAAAGGCAGAAGTGTTGATTGTGAGCTTATAGGGCTGTAAGAACAATGGCAGAGTTGTGTTGTTCCCCAGGTCTGATGAGGTTTGGAGGGGGTAATAAAAGCAGGGTTATAGGTAGAGATATCACTGCTGTATGTTACTGCCAGACTCACAGGCCCTCAGAGGACCACTGCTGCTTATTACTCAGAGGAAGAGGAAACTCCCCATTTAATTAAAGCAGATTCAGGTCAGTGGCAAAGACAAGTCCACTGGCTAATTTTACACTGGGAGCTCCATTTTAATTCAATCTCCCTCAGTGTTGCTCTAAATTGTGTCCTGTCAGTGTTCGATCGCTGCAGGATTGTCTCTCTTAAAACCACTGACCGTCAAATATACTTTGTTGGTGTAGTGTTTGTGCAGTCACAGGGACAATGCCCCCAGGCTGTAATGTATTTAAATTGCACACTTAGAGTTGGGAGACTGAGCAGCCAGGGATAACAATTTAACATGGAGACTGCTTTCTGTGGTCAAATATAAGTTCGATTGAATTAAGAGATTAGAATACATCTGCCACACAGCTATCTGCCTTGGAGAGCAGTCTGCTGGTAAAGCATCTCCTTAAAAGTGCCAAAGAAAGGACCTGATTCAGCAGAACAGACTCCTAATGATGATAATGATAAGTTCAAATGAGATTATAAGGGAAAGCAGAAGAGGGACGTCTTTAGATCACCCTCAGTATTGTCGGGAGTAATGACCGTTGTATTCACAGCATTTTGTGGAATGAGAGCTGATGTCATTGTATCCATGAGAAAATGGTCTTACAAATTCCTGTGTGCATGAGAGCTACAGTGGCAAGAAAAAAATTATGTGAACCATTTGGAATTACCTGGATTTCTGCATAAATCAGTCATACAATTTGATCTGATCTTCATCTTAGGTCACAACAATAGACCAATAGACAAACACAGTGTGCTTAAACTAATAACACACAAGTTATTGTATTTTTCTTGTCTATATTGAATACATAATTTAACATGCACAGTGTAGGGTGGGAAAAGTATGTGAAACCCTAGGCTAATGACTTCTCCAAAAGCTCATTTAAGTCAGGAGTCAGCTAAACTGGAGTACAAACAAAGAGATGAGATTGGAGATGGTTAAAGCTGCCCTACCCTAAAAAAAAAACTCAAATTTGAGTTTGCTATTCACAAAAAGCATTGCCTGATGTGAACCATGCCTTGAACAAAAGAGATCTCAGAAGACCTACGATTAAGAATTGTTGACTTGCATAAAGCTGGAAAGGGTTACAAAAGTATCTCTAAAAGCCTTGATGTTCATCAGTCCACGGTAAGACAAATTGTCTGTAAATGCAGCAAGTTCAGCACTGTTGCTACTCTCCCTAGGAGTGGCCGTCCTGCAAAGATGACTGCAAGAGCACAGTGCAGAATGCTCAATGAGGTTAAGAAGAATCCTTGTGTCAGCTAAAGAATGACAGAAATCTCTGGAACGTGCTAACGTCTCTGTTGACTTGTCCATGATACGTAATTCACTAAACAAGAATGTTGTTCATGGGAGGACACCACGGAAGAAGCCACTGCTGTCCAAATAAAACATTGCTGCACGTCGGAAGTTCGCAAAATAACACCTGGATTTTCCACAGCCCTTCTGGCAAAATATTCCGTGGACAGATTAAGCTAAAGTTGAGTTGGTTGGAAGGAACACACAACACTGCGTGGAGAAAAAAAGGCACATCACACCAACATCAAAACCTCATCCCAACTGTAAAGTATGGTGGAGGGAGCATCATGGTTTGGGGCTGCTTTGCTGCCTCAGGGCCTGGGCCTGGACAGCTTGCTATCATCAACGGAAAAATGAATTCCCAAGTTTTCAGAATACAAGGCTATCTGTCTGCCAATTGAAGCTCAACAGAAGTTGGGTGATGCAACAGGACAACGACCCAAAACACAGAAGTAAATCAACAATAGAATGGCTTCAACAGAAGAAAATATGCCTTCTGGAGTGGCCCAGTCAGAGTCCTGACCTCAACCCGATTTAAAATGCTGTGGCATGACCTCGAGTGGTTCACACCACACATCCTAAGAATATTGCTGAACTGAAAGTTTTGTACAGATGAATGGTCCAAAATTTCTCCTGACCATTGTGCAGGTCTGATCCGCAACTACAGAACACTTTTGGTTGAGTTCATTGCTGCCAAAGGAGGGTCAACCAGTTATTAAATCCAAGGGTTCACATACTTTTCCCACTCTGCACTGTGAATGTTTACACGGTGTGTTCAATAAAAACATGAAAATGTATAATTGTTTGTGTGTTATTAGTTTAAGCAGACTGTGTTTGTCTATTGTTGTGACTCAGATCAAATGTAATGACAAATCTATGCAGAAATACAGGTAATTCCAAAGGGTTCACATACTTTTTCTTGCCACAGTACATTGTAAAGTGCTGAGAGTACTTTTTAAAACCATATTCTTCCAAGGGCACTGTGTCTTATGCAAGCTCCCCCCCCTCCCCATCTGAATGGAAAGAACAGGTTTTAAAAAGTTACCAAGATCTACTCATGAATTTGAACCTATAAAAATGAATGGATATTCAATTTTTATATTATTTGAATGTCCTTTGAATATCATATAAACCCCCTCAAATGTCAGACCAGTGTTTTGGTATTGTTGTGCACCAGTCTATGAGTGAAAGACAGACAGGTAAAGGTGTCATTATACCAGACGTACCGGTCTCTACAGGAAACACCCTGAGGTTGTCAAACTCCAGCATGGTGTAGGAGGGATCAAGGGTGGTGCTGTAGTCTGTGGAGTCCAGATGCAACACATTCCCTGACAGCTTCATGGTTCTGGTCACTGCTTCAGGAGGCCACACTAGGCCCAAATAAAAGTCTGATTTATATGAGCAAAGGAACCAGAACAGGCTGCTGCACGACCTTCCTCTTCAGTTCACCACTCTGTTCCAAAATTAGCCACTATTTCAGCGCAATCACTTAATTCCTCTGGGTCTTCCTGATTGTCTAGCTCAGGTAAATCAATGTGTTGTCATTCTGTGTGACGCTGCTATTCCTCCACTCGTCACAGGCCTCCAAAGTCCTGGTTCCTGTCCTGTGCTGATGTTTTCCTTGGCCCAGTGAATCATGTGTTCCTTTTAGATTCTTCCTTTTCTCATCCCAGTATTCCTGGCAGGCAGTTCTTACTCAGGTTGTATAACAGAACAAGTTATCCAGTATGTATTTAGCTGGTAGCTAATGTTCCAGATCAGTGTGACAGATCCCAAACGGCCTTCTAAAGGAGGGAAATAGAGAGACACTGAGATTTGACCCACTGTTTGTTTGCGACTCTTATCAGAGTAGAGTATAATAAAGGTGAGGGTTCAGATGTAGGCAGGTAAACATGACTCACTGGGAAGAGAAAAAACAGCCAAAACAGTCAATGAGCTACCTTATCTTAATCATTTTTACAGCTGAGGAAAAAAGGACAGCAAAACCTAAAGTATATGACCAGATCAAAGGTCATCATTACAGTGTGTTATCAGTTACTGCAGGTCAGTTGAGAATTCAAGGTATTTCAGTCCCGCTGCTCAATGTTTGATATTTGTAATTTCAGTAGACTTCTATGGACAAAAGATGCCCGATTCTCAAGTTTGAGTATTATTGTAACTGGATGGGAGAGTGTGGCATATTTCACCACTGGGGGCAGAGTTTGCTAGTTCAACCGGTCTGCACTCTGTTTCACAACGGGGAGGGGCTTCTTTCTTCACCTTTGCCCATGTGGGGAGCATGCCATCAGCTGCTTGGAGGTATTGATCAGAGGTAGAGTGATAACGTGTTTGCAAATAAAACTATACCTCCCCTGTCCCCTTCATACAGATAGTGAATGCACTGTAGATAGCCTCTCTGACTTGTCTACATAAACCACAGGTTCAAAGCAGTGGAGGGTCATCTATGTCAAGCTACAATATAGTGACATTAGCATCTTCACAAAGACACTTTGTGGTCTATCTACTGTTCTAGTAATGGAGTAACAATAATATAAAGCACCATATTAACAATCATATCATATTGTTTTTAGATTAGGAAAAAAATGCCTATTGAGTTCATAATGTGAAACAAAGCAGTGAACAGTAAAGTCCAACATGTATTTTTCAGTTTGCATCCCAAAATGGACAGAGATCTCATATTAATGTCCTTCATTTTTAATAGAGTAAATTCCCAGACATCTATAAAAATGGCCGTCTGGGTTGAAGAACTAAAAAAAAAAAAAAAAAAAAATATGAGCCAAATCCTGTGTGTGCAAGAAATCAATAGTATGTATTATATTAGAATTGAACAATAAATCAATAGTCTGTCTTATATTATAACTGAACAAATTGAGCATGCTAATGTTAACATTACCTCCACATCAGTAGAGGCTGCTGAGGGGAGAATGGCTCATAATAATAGCTGGAATGGAGTAAATCAAATGCTATCAACCACATGGAAACCACATTGTTGATGTGTTTGATAGCATTCCATTGACTCCATTCCAGGCATTATTATGAGCCATCCTCCCCTCAGCAGCCTCCACTGCTCCACATGGCAGAGACGATATGATGATGACAAGTTTATACAGTTTAGAGTGCATTCAATACACTAGCAAACTTCTCAGCTCCCCTAGTGACATACCGTAGTCATACTGGGGCCATTTTACCCTTCCTGGGCTGGGACATTTCCTGGCTATCTGCAGAGGAGTCAGATGTGTGGATCCGCAGAATATTCTGGACCATCAGTATGTGAGACATTGTGTTTAGGCTAAAGTATAGGAGAGAGTGAGGAGTTTCGAAAGAATGAAAGACAGAAATGTGAATGTGGCCATATGATTTTTACAAATTATAACAAATTATATGTCAGACCACATATGAGCTTTATCCAGGAGCGATATCCATCATGCTTTGGTGTAATGGGATTTCCTGGGTGAGCAGCTCTCCTTCCCTGAATGTCACGCTAGGCCGCAGGTCAGACCTCCCCTGGCAGTGGCTCGCTCTCTCTCATGCTGCAGCTTTGTTAAGGTGATTGATAGCTCATAAAAACCTGTCAGTCACGGCAGGATGAAGGCAGAATGGTCCTTGGTGCCCTGTAAAATGATATCAGATCCAGATTAAAAATTATACTTCAATTTAGATTATCTTGCTAAAGCATTGTAGTGTTCACAACTTGTATTACACAAAACAAATCACACCCATTGACTTTTCTCACAATTTGTTGTGTTACAGCCTGAATTTAAAATGGATCAAATGTAGGTAATTTTTCACAATAGCCGATCATGTCAAAGTGTAATTATGACTTTCAAAATGTTTACTAATGTATAAAACATTTAAATTTTAAATGTTTTGAGTCAATAAAATGAAACAAAAATAGAACTGTTTGGCCATAATGACCATTGTTATGTTTGGAGGAAAAAGGGGGAGGCTTGCAAGCCGAAGAACACCATCCCAACCGTGAAGCACGGGGGTGGCAGCATCATGTTGTGGGGGTGCTTTGCTGCAGGAGGGACTTGTGCACTTCACAAAATAGATGGCATCATGAGAAAAATTATGTGGATATATTAAAGCAACATCTCAAGACATCAGTCAGGAAGTTAAAGCTTGGTCACAAATGAGTCTTCCAAATGAACAATTGACTCCAAGCATGCTTCCAAAGTTGTGGAAAAATGGCTTAAGGACAACAAAGTCAAGGTATTGGAGTGGCCATCACAAAGCCCTGACCTCAATCCTATAGTAAATGTGTGGGCAGAACTGAAAAAGCATGTGCGAACAAGGAGGCCTACAAACCTGACTCAGTTACACCATCTCTGTCAGGAGGAACGGGCCAGAATTGAGATTAAATGTTGTAAAGTGGCTGTTCCACTGGATGTCATAAGGTGAATGCACCAATTTGTAAGTCGCTCTGGATAAGAGCGTCTGCTAAATGACTTAAATGTAATGTAAATGTAAATTATTTGGCTAAGGTGTATGTGAACTTCTAAATTCCGACTGTATATATACAGTATAGTTGAAGTCGGAAGTTTACATACACCTTAGCAAAATACATTTAAACTCAGTTTCACAATTTCTGACATTTAATCCAAGTAAAAATGTCCTGTCTTCGGTCAGTTAAGATCACCACTTTATTTTAAGAATGAAATGTCAGAATAATAGTAGGGAGGGTTTTAATTTATTTGTACTATTTTCTACATTGTAGAATAATAGTGAAGACATCAAAACTATGAAATAACACATATGGAATCATGTAGTCACCAAAAAAAGTGTTAAACAAATCAAAATATATTTTATATTCTTCAAAGTAGCCACCCTTTGCCTTGAGAGTCTGCTGCAGAGGATAAGTTCATTAGAGTTACCACTCTGAATGCTTCAGAGTTCAAGTAACAGACCCATTTCAACATCAACTGTTCAGAGGAGACTGCATGAATCAGGCCTTCATGGTCAAATTGCTGCAAAGGAACCACTACTAAAGGACACCAATAAGAAGAAGAGACTTGCTTGGGCCAAGAAACACAAGCAATGGACATTAGACCGGTGGAAATCTGTCCTTTGGTCTGATGAGTCCAAATGTTTTATTTTTGGTTCCAACCGCCATGTCTTTGCGTGACGCAGAGTAGATGAACAGATGATCTCCGCATGTGTGGTTCCCACTGTGAAGCATGGAGGAGGAGGTGTGATGGTGCTTTGCTGGTGAACTGTCAGTGATTTATTCAGAATTCATGGCACACTTAACCAGCATGGCTGCCACAGTATTCTGCAGCGATACACCATCCCATCTGGTTTGCACTTAGTGGGACATTTGTTTTTCAACAGGACAATGACCCAAAACACACCTCCAGGCTGTTTAAGGGATATTTGACCAAGGAGAGTGATGGAGTGCTGCATCAGATGACCTGGCCTCCACAATCACCTGACCTCAACCCAATTGAGATGGTTTGGGATGAGTTGGACCGCAGAGTGAAGTAAAAACAGCAAAAACGTGCTCACTATGTGTGTGAACTCATTCAAGACTTTTTGAAAAACATTCCAGGTGAAGCTGGTTGAGAGAATGCCAAGAGTGTGCAAAGCTGTCATCAAGGCAAAGGGTGGCTACTTTGAAGAATCCAAAATATAAAATAATGTTAACACTTTGTTGGTTACTACATGATTCCATATTTGTTATTTCATAGATTTGATGTGTTCACTATTGTTCTACAATGTAGAAAATTGTAAAAATAAAGAAAACCCTTAAATGAGTAGGTGTGTCCAACCTTTTGACTGGTAATATATATATATATATATATATATATATATATATATATATATATATATATATATATATATATATATATATATATATATACACATATATACACACAAAAGTATGTGGACACCCCTTCAAATTTGTGGATTCTTCAATTTCAGCCTCACCCGTTGCTGACCGGTGTATAAAATCGAGCACACAACCATGCAATCTCCAGAGACAAATATTGGCAGTAGAATGGCCTTACTGAAGAGCTCAGTGACTTTCAATGTGGCAAAGTCATAGGATGCCACCTTTCCAACAAGTTAGTTGGTCAAATATATGTCCTGCTACAGCTGCCCCAGTCAACTATAAGTTGTTAAGTGGAAACGTTTAGGAGCAACAACGATTCAGCTGTGAAGTGGCAAGTCACACAAGCCCACAGAACGGTAAAAATGGTCTGTCCTTGGTGACAGCACTCACTACAGAGTTCCAAACTGCCTCTGGAAGCAACGTCAGCACAATAACTGTTTGTCGGGAGCTCTGAGAAAATGGGTTTCCATGGCTGAGCGGCCACATACAATCCTAAGATCACCATGCACAATGCCAAGCATCGGATGGCTTTGTGTAAAGCTCGCCACCACTGGACTCCGGAGCAGTGGAAACGTGTTCTCTGGAGTGATGAATCACGCTTCACCATCTGGCTGTTCGATGGACAAATCTGGGTTTGGAAGATGCCAGTAAAACGCATGGTTCGGGCTAGGCCTCTTAGTTCCAGTGAAGAGAATTTTAACACGACAGCATACAATTGCATTCTAGACAATTCTGTGGCAACAGTTTGGGGAAGCTCCTTTCCTGTTTCAGCATGACAATACTCCCATGCAAAAAGCAAGGTCCATACAGAAATGGTTTGTCAAGATCGGTGTGGAAGATCTTGACTGGCCTGCAGAGAGCTCTGACCTAAACCCCATTTAACACCTTGGAATGCCAACTGCGAGCCAGGCCCAACATCAGTGCCCGACCTCACTAATGCTCTTGTGGCTGAATGGAAGAAAATCCCAGGAGAAATGTTCCAACACCTAGTGGAAAGCCTTCCCAGAGGAGTAGAGGCTGTTATAACAGCAAAGGGGGGACCAATTCAATATTAATGCCCATGATTTCGGATTGAGATGTTCGACGAGCAGATGCCCATATACTTTTGGTCATGTAGTGTGTGTGTGTGTGTATATAAATATATATAAATATATTTATTTATGTCAGGGTAGCCTAGTGGTTAGAGTGTTGGACTAGTAACCAAAAGGTTGTAAGTTCAAATCCCTGAGCTGACAAGGTACAAATCTGTCGTTCTGCCCCTGAACAGGCAGGTAACCCACTGAAAAATTAAGAATTTGTTCTTAAATGACTTGACTAGTTAAATAAAAGGTTAAATTAAAATACATACATACACACATACATTTAATTTGGGAATTATTCAGACCCCTTGTCTTTTTCCACATTTTGTTAAGTTACAGCCTTATTCTACAATTGATTAAATATTTTTCCCATCAATCTACACACAGTACCACATAATAAAAAATAGGTTTGTAGAAATTTCAGCAAATGTATACAAAATAAAAAAACAGAAATACCTCATTTACATGAGTATTCAGACTCTTTGCTATGAGATGTTACCATTGATCATCCTTGAGATGTTTCTACAACTTGGAGTCCACCTGTGGTAAATTCAATTGATTAGGAAATTTGGAAAGGCACACACCTGGCTCGATAAGGTTCCACAGTTGACAGTGCATGTCAGAGCAAAAACCAATGTCATGAGTTGGGGTGGGCATTTCTATGATGTTATCTCTATGTTTTGGCCGTGTATGGTTCTCAATCAGGGACAGCTGTCTATCGTTGTCTCTGATTGGGAACCATACTTAGGTGCCTTTTTTCCCCACCTGTCTCGGTGTGAAGTTTACTTTCTTTATGGCACTTTGCCTTTGAGCTTCACGGTTTGCTTTTGTATTGTTTATTGTTTTGTTGGCGTCCTTTTGATCATTAAAAGATATTGTACGCTCACCACGCTGCACATTGGTCCTCTCCTTCAAACAGCCGTGACAACCAAGCCATGAGGTTGAAGGAACTGTCCTTAGAGCTCCGAGACAGGATTGTGTCGAGGCACAGATCTCGGGAAGGTTAACAAAAGAAATCTCTGCAGCATGGAAGGTCCCCAAGAACACAGTGGCCTCCATCATTCCTAAAATGGAAGAAGTTTGGAACCACCTAGACTCTTCCTAGAGCTAGCTGCCCAGCCAAACGGAGCAGTCGGAGGAGAAGAGCCCTGGTCAGGGAGGTGACCAAGAAGCCGATGGTCACTCTGACAGAGCTCCAGAGTTCCTCTGTGGAGATGGGAGAACCTTCCAGAAGGACAACCACCTCTGCAGCACTCCACCAATCAGGCCTTTATGGTAGAGAGGCCAGACGGAAGCCACTCCTCAGCAAAAGGTACATAGGTGCCTTTTGGCAAACTGTCATGTAAGGACTCTCAGACCATGAGAAACAAGATTCTCTGGTCTGAAGAAACCAAGAAGGAACTCTTTGTCTGGAATGCCAAGCGTCAAGTCTGGAGGAAACCTGGCACCATCCCTACAGTGAAGCATAGTGGTGGCAGCATCATGCTGTGGGGATGTTTTTCAGCGGAAGGGACTTGGAGACTCGTCAGGATCGAGGGACAGATGAACAAAGCAAAATACAGAGAGATCCTTAGTGAAAACCTGCTCCAAGAGTGCTCATGACCTCAGACTGGGGCGAAGGTTCACCTTCCAACAGGACAACGACCCTAAGCACACAGCCAAGACAATGCAGGATCAGCTTCGGGACAAGTTTCTGAATGTCATTGAGTGGCCCAGCCAGAGCCTGGAGCCGAACATCTCTGGAAAGACCGAACATCTCTGGAGAGACCTGAAAATAGCTGTGCAGCAAAGCTCCCCATCCAACCTGACAGAGCTTGAGAGGATCTGCTGAGAAGAATGGGAGACACTCCCCAAATACAGGTGTGCCAAGCTTGTAGCGTCATACCCAAGAAGACGAGGCTGTAATCACTGCTAAAGGTGCTTCAACCATGCACTGAGTAAAGGGTCTGAATATTTATGTAAATGTAATATTTTATTTTTTATACATTTGCAAAAATGTATAAAAATGTGTTTTTGATTTGTCATTATGTGGTAGTGTGTAGTTTGAGGGGGGAAAACAATTTAATCAATTTTATAATAAAGGCTGTAACCTAAAAAAAAATGGAAAAAGTCAAGGGGTCTGAATACTTTCTGAACGCACTGTATGTATGTGTGTGTAATCCCACTGGGCATCGTCTACTCCACGTTGGTAATTTCATTGAAATGACGTGTAAATAACATTTGTTCAACAAGTGTGTGTACACAGTGGGATGTTATCTATAGTAGGCCTGGATGGAAAATCAGTAGCTACATTTGTTTGGATCCATCACAACAACCCAATGTCACAAACAGAAATGTTTTACTATAAAGAGAATGAATGCAGTTTAAGATTTGTTATTGGAACTCAACGTTATGGTCCGATGGAGCGCAGGAGACTAAGAAAGGCTGATCCTCACTCTGACCAGCAGGGAGAGACAGAGTACAGAGTATCAGTCACGACTCAGCTCGAAAGAGGCCACAGACACAGGCTGAATCTAAAGCTGAATCACACTGACACTCACTGTCTCACACACTTTTGGTTTTGAGGCTTTATACAGCACAGAGAGCTATGTCTAAGAGAAAGCGTCTTTACGTGAAGACCAAAGTGACTTAGGATCCTTGTTCAACATACTCCCGTTATATTAGAGAGAATTAGGTATTGCGGACTGTGCTGATCTATGAGGTGAAACTTGTCAAAATCTTTGAATTTACTCTCTACATGTGTGTTGGAGGTAGTTCTGCCAATCCATCTATCTGGAGTGAGGTCTGATTGACTATAGGCAGCAACATTTCAGGCCTGTGATTTGGGAGGGTAAAGTGTGGAGAGCAGCATAATTGGTCTTGGCCACAACTCTGCACAGTCAGTCACACTGTTGAAGGGTAATGCAGGTTGGACTATTAAGCTAACATAAATAAATAATGGCACCGGCACCTCTAAGTGAGTGGGAGTCGGAAACTTTTAGCAGTGCATTTCTAATTTCCTTGTCAGGGTGAGTCAAATTAAATCAACTTTTGATCTGAATCATTTACTTGGATGGCTGGCTGAGATGTACAATAAACACACACGCACAGGCACAGCAGGGCACTTGGCTGGAAAGTGTACCTTACATCTCCTGGGTGAGGCAGGGTCAGATGACTCTAAATCAATGAGGTCTCTCTCTCTCCAGCTGGCCTTAGCTACTAGCCCCCCCCCCCCCCCCCACACCGGGCTGTTACAGTCAAATCTGTGTCTGGACTGTGACCGGGTGAGAATTCAAAGGACCGGCAAGATAGACAAACACTTCAGCCATATAATACGTTCAGAAATACTGAATTTGAAATGTAAAACATTTAGCATTCATTTTTACCATATATATATATTTTTTTTTTAACCTTTATTTAACCAGGCAAGTCAGTTAAGAACATATTCTTATTTTCAATGACGGACTAGGAACAGTGGGTCAACTGCCTGTTCAGGGGCAGAACGACAGATTTGTACCTTGTCAGCTCAGGGGTTTGAACTCGCAACCTTCCGGTTACTAGTCCAACACTCTAACCACTAGGCTACGCTGCCACCCCTATTTTTAAACCATGCAAGGGCTAATATTATATTTCTTTGCACACAGCAACATTCCTGCTGAAGCCCTCTAATAGGAGAAGAATAACTGGACTATATGAGAGATGGGAGCAGGTGCAGGTACTGAGGTAGGGACTTCGGTATTCATAAGCACTGACATTCCCTGGCCATTCATTACAACTAGGGGAAAAAAATACAACTGTCCCCCAGCCCCAATCACTCATGTTGCCCCCCTCTCACCCACTCCACAACTTTCACACATCACTGTCTGCATGTCACTGCCACTGTGACCTCTGTTCCCTGAGCAATGCCCGGTCTGACCTGCACTAGCCTAAATAATTAATGTTATTCTTGAATTACAATGGAGGTATTCCTGTACTTATTACCCCATAGCAGAGTGAGGGGCCATGCAGCAGGCCAGGTATGACTGGTTCAAATGGCAGCTATGTTGATGCATTCTGAAGACAAATTTCAATGGGGCGTGTTGGTAGGATTTCAGTGGTCTGTCCAGCTAAAGGTTGAGATGTTTTGTCTAAGTGAACCTGCCTGTACTGATAAGAACCCATCCCCCCCATCTGAATATCAACCCCATGCAGAAATACCGAGACCAGCATGTTCCCCATTAGAACAAAATGAAAGTACAGTCTTTGTAGTTTGATTCCAAAAAGAGGGGATGAAATAAAAAAAGCAGCAAAAATGGGTTTTAAAAGCATGGCAGGCATATGATTTAGTGAGGCAATAAAAATGAAAAGGTGACCATTCATCATAGCGGCTAGCTCACCGGGAGAGGGGCTGTCACAGACACGCCAAGTCCGGGAGCCGGTTCCGACAGAGCCTCCAATCACCCCCAAAACCTGCTTGGCCCGATGGCTTTTCCAGATGAGTACAGATGGACGGAGGATGGAGAGCACTGGGTCCCTGGCCCTGTTCACCATCACCACTGTGCTGAGAGAGGAGAGGAGGCAGGGAGAGGAGGGGCAGATGTAATGCATTGTGATGAACAGAATATAACCAAATAACACAAGGAACAACGCCAGCAGTGGGAGAATGGGGGAAAGGCCCTCTGCTGGCAAGATCAGAGCTGTACCTCCTGATTAAACCCGGGATAGGGTTGGAGTCTGGAGTGTTTTGGTGCTCTAAACATTTGAATGAGGGCTTCTGAGAGGACAGAATATAAGTATTATTTAGATGAACCTACCTGCTGCCTGTCTCACTCTAATCCAGTAAATCTACCAATGTAAACTGCTGTGCACATGGGCGAAAATACAGAAGTGTGGCCTAATACATGTTCAATAATGGATCTCCTTACAAGTGAATTCCCCAAAAATATTTGATTGAAATTAAACCTGAGAATGTATTAGCTCCCAAAACGTTTCTTCGTTCAGTAGTTATCTAAAGTTTACAATTGCCTGTCTTTATGTCAAATCGTGACATGTGAGTTCAAATATTTTTTTTACCTGAACAAATTATTAGATGACTTAAAAAAATAAAAATCGGAAAAAATGAATGTACTGCAAAAATGTGTGTGAACCAAAAAAAGGCTCGCTCCTCACTATCTATTGTTCCTGCAGTGAGGATTTACAATCTTCAGAGAATTATTTGTATTATTTAATCTGTCTGACTCTGGAGCTCAAAAAGCAGTTGTTGGCTATGCAAATCACGGGGCCAAATGAATTCTCTTTCACAGATGCGATTCGGTTCCCGACGTTCACCAAAAAGGGCTGGTCAAAAAGAGCCGCTGGTTCGCTATCATTCAGTAACAACATGGTGATGAAAGTAGGCTAGATAGCTCTCTACATTTATTAACCATTACATTTGTTAACCATGACAAAGACATGTTAGACATTCATTAAACAGTATGTAGACTGTATTTTCAGAAAAAATACAGTATTTTCTGCTGCATTGTGTTTGCTAAAACTATTAATTATGAGGGGCTACTTATCATTCACATGTAGGCTAATGCATATATTAATGTTACATTGTTGTGGTTATAACCACAGGCTGGTAAATATATTCACCTAAAACAAGTTGCAGTATATGTCTCATGAAAGGAAGCAAAACATCTTGGTAGGCCTAGTGGAGTGTCTGTGTCCATGCCTGGGTGCCATCTCTCTCAGTCAACTCTAGCCAATCTCAGTCTAGGATTAAAATCCTGGTGAACATTCTGTGCATAATTTGTTACACAACCTGGACTCAGGGGTAGACATAACATAGTACATGCAAATCCGATAAACTCCAATTAGAATGATATGTATTAGTTTCGTATTGTATGTATTCATTTGTGGATGTCCATCCTCCATTTCTTATGATATTTTACAAATAACAATGTGTATGATAGGTTAGGAATTGCAATTCATACAATATGTCACAAATATGCAAAATGTATGATATGTTACGAATTCCAATTTGTTGTGGCTAACGTTAGCTAGGTGGCTGGGTGGGTAATGCTAACTTTAGCAAGATGCCTAATTTTAGATAAGGCTAGGAGTTAGGGTTAAGGTGAGGGGTAGGGGAAGGGTTAGCTAACATGCTAAGTAGTAGCAAAGAAGCAAAATATTTGTTAGTAGTTGCAGAGTTGCTAATTAGTTAAAATGCTAAAGTTGTCCGTGATGAGATTCTAACACGTAACCGTCGGATTGCTAAACGTTCGCGTTATATGCCCACCTGCCCCCACCTCACCCCGACCACCCACCCTACCTACCTTCTGTCTTATGTAATTATACCGAATGTAACATATCATACTAATTTGAGTGTCCCAGATTTATGTTTACTATATTATATATAGTCTATGAGACCAGGCTGCATTACAATAATATTTGTTGCCAGTTTCATGAGTTAGAAAGCTGGGCCACAAGTCCAGCATTGTTAGTTCTTTGTAAGACAGATGGACATACAATTTGCATGAAATACATAGGCATCTTGATGTGATAGTGCCATGGTAGTAAATAGTTCATCCCCAGTTATCAAACACTCATGCAAGTTTCTTCATGAGAGAGGAGCAACAATCTCCATACATAAATCCATTGTTCCCCCAAATAGGCCTACCTCCAACCAAAGCACAGTATGCTCTCATGTTGACTGGTTCTGTTAGAGTGATTATACCCATATGTAATATGCTTTAAAGTTGCAGGGTCATGGTGTCACAGACATATCTAAAATAGGTCTGTGAGTGCTGTTCATTAAGTCCTATAAAGTTGAGTTCACTCCATGAGGGCGGAACAGACTGCTGGCAGCACAAGGTCATGAATGTTTCCAGTGGAGAGATTCCCTCACTCCTCTCTGTCTGTCAGAAGTGGTAAAGTAGGTCTTTCTGCGGTCTCCTGAAGATGCTTTCATATGCCACTCTGCGTGTTTTTACCATCTCTTTTGTTAAGCCCACAGGAAATCCAATATCCTAAACACTGTTGTTTGTCTTCTGGGTTCCATCTTCATTATCTTGTTAACTTTCATTTGGCCTCCTTTTATTCATTCTGCCATGTTTACTTACTGTGGAGCCCTTAAAAGAAGTTATCGGAAAAAATGTGGTTTGAATGAACACACACATCTAATTTTTAAGTTTCCTGTGAAAATGTGCAACACCTTTGTGAGGGCTGTGTGTCCACAACTAATAATACAAGGGAAAACATATGCTGACTTCTCTGAAGAATGATAAAAACAACTCCCTCAATCCAAAGCCCTCTGTGAGCCAGCCCTTTTAATTAAAACCACTTGTTCCAAAACTTGTACTTAATGTTTCCCATTAGTCATGTTTGAGGGATTACAGACAGCTCCAATGAAAGTCAAGGATTAAATGGAAAACGCAGATGTGCGAACAATGCAGCTTGTTTTATTGCCATCACAGTCCTTTAGTAATTATGAAAAATTAGCTAGGATTGACAAGGTTTCCTAATTCCTTCCGTAATTAAAGATGACTTGTCTCTGGAAAAAAAGAGGGTTACCTAGGTCACGGACAAGGGGCGTTACGATTAAAACATTATCCTTTGTAAAAAAAGAAAAAGCTTCAGTTTCCTCCTTTTCCATTCTCATTATCTGCAAAGTCAAGTTTTTCTTTCTTTTTTTCCCTTTATGATTCACTTTCATCCATTAGATTTCATGTTTTCTTCCAGTACTGTGTCTTCAGTGTTAATTAATGGTGACATTTACTTCCCCGATACCCACCCATATGACCCATCAGTTATGAAACAATGTAAGTAGAAACAGAGTTATCATGAAATGTCAACCTTTATGAAAAGGCGCCATGATCACACACACAGTAAAAGACAATCTGTATTAAACATGGCCGTGGCTGTTCTTAACTGACATATTCAGTGGGATGTTTACCATTTTGCCTTAATTCAAGTCAACAGGCAGAGGGACATAAAAGGGAGAAGTGCTAAGCAACAGTTTAATTACATCATCTGGCCAGTGAATCACTTTAATGTGGGCAGCATGCTTACGAGGGCTCACTATCAGGTTTAGCATTCTTTGCTAGGTCTGTGTGCATTGTGGATTGTTAGTGTGACCCGTGACACTTGACCTCTCGGCGATTCCCCAATTCGTGCGTCCCTTCTTGGTTCTTCCCCAAATCTTTGAAGACAGAGGTGAGGGCAAGCAGAATTGCTTCTACCCCCTCCCTCATTACCACGTACCCTCATCTGGAGCATTGCGTCCACACATGCTGAACTTGGCAGAGGATCAGTGAATCTGAGAGTCATGCCTGTACATTAATTAGGCCATCCACGTACACACGGCTATGCTAGGTATATGTCTTTAATTATGTAGCCCGTCTTTGACCTTTTCTGAGATACTTCTTTTTACAAGTAGTTTAGATGAAGTCCCACTGAGATTCATAAAATACACATAAAGTGATGCATCAGCAGTGTGATTCAGCATTTAAAATGCAGAGAGGTATAATTCAACATAAACAGGGAGAAAAACACTAATCTCAGGTGCTTGCCGCTGAGAGCGAATGGAAGAAGTGAGAGATGGAACAGTAATTCATTTTCATACTGATCCCAGTGCCAGAGAAGGGGAAAAAGCAATGACCAGTAATGGGCTGGTTGTAGCCCTACTATGATTATTAAGAGCTGTTACTGATAACACATATGAGGTATATCACTGCATTGACAGCTATAATCAACTCTCCCTCTCTGTTTGTGCATTAACATCCTCCCGTTCCCCCACACTCAAGTGGAAGCTGATTTGTAGACAAGGAAGAGAACAGAAAATAAAAATATATATATATTTTATTCCTTGCAAGGGGTTCGGAACAAGGAATGAAAGTCATTATTTTTGCTTTTCAAGATTTAGTCATATTTATGGGGCATTACTCTACGAGCGGGCTGTTTAATGTTATTTGCAGAATGCACACATTGTTCGCATCAAGCATAGGAAAGCTGAAGGCACAGCCATCTGAGCCGTGACCTCACGGCTGCAGCGCTCAGCTCCACGGAGCAAATGGGGTTCAACGTTTGTGCAAGCTACACACAATTAATAATGGAACCAGGTTTCAAAACTGACAACTGTTTGGACCGCCGCTTGTCCTGGATCCTTTTGTGTGAGGGAGCCTGAGGCACCAGAACACCCCCTGGCCAGAGGGCCCAGATTTGAGGCAATAACCCAATCCATCCATGTTGTGCTGAGGTAGAGGAGAGGAGACAGAATAGACCTCTCTCGCCCACTTATGTTGCATTGCATCTGATAGGAGAGGCTGGCTCTGTGCAGATCAGTGGGCCTATTAGAGGTCAAGTTCAGGTACCATATTTTTCTTCATAATCATATCTAACAGCTGGAGTGTTTACAGAGTCTGCCTGTTGAGTATGTTTGTGGTTAATATTATACTGTATGTCCATATTATCTGTGTATAACTGTGTTTCCATTTGTGTTGTTTGCTGCTGAGAGCCAGACAGTCAGTTGGTATCTCTAGTGGTATTCCGAAGAGGTTGAATGGTGAGGAATGAGGAGTAGATTTTTAATTCTATTCTAAACAATATCATGTTATATTAGGTCTCACGGTGTAGAAAATGTGCTGGAAAATCTGGGGTCCTTTGCAGCCCTGACTTGAGTGCAAAGAGTAACTGCTGACTCCTGGGACCCACTTACTACTAAGATGTGCTTTTATCCCGCCTGGCCAAATGTGAATTAAATAAAAAGGATGGAAAATGGCTGCTCTCTGGGCTGTACCCTTGGTCCCCAGCTCTTTGTTAAAACCATATCTCTGCTGCTCCATTGCCCCTAGCTACATTAAATCCCATTAAATTCACGTCATTAAAGGAGCCCTCACTGCTCCTCGCAGCAGCCCTAATGCTGGGCCTCTCAAGGACAGAGCGGTAATGAGGGTGGACTGGATTTAACCTTGAAAAGTACAGGTTTTCATTTCCAAATCAATAACGTATGGTTCAAAACCGCCACTAGATCCAGGCTATAATTTTCAAGCATTAATTGTGAGGATTATGTTTTTCCTGCAGTGAGAAGTTATTTTACTTTAAGCTGCAGTGTACATATTGTATTTAGCGTTTGATTTTTTTCTCTCTTTCTCTCACAAGATAGGAATTGACAGCCTGCACATATTCTATATCACTGAGTCCATGTGCATGTGTACAGTTTGCTATGCAGGTGGGATAGCTTAGGGAGATTCGATTTCAAAGAGCCATTATACTGTGTGTAAACAATTAGGTGATCTGTGCAATTTTCTAAAGTGAAGCCAAACAGCGGCAGTGTTGGCTTGAAGTTATTTTTCTCCTCCATGTGAGATTGCAGTCCAGTGTCGTCATTCACACTAAGGAGGTGACATTCTCAAATCTCCATCAGATCCATTTGATTCAGACTCAGACTGTCACCTGCTGTGAAAAAGTGGGAAATGGTGAATTATGAATTAACATTTGCATGATGGCAGGGGAAGAAAAAGAATACCTGAGAAAAGAGAGAAATGGTTCCTGTCTCTCTCCTCATGGCTTTAGCTCATATAACCCTCTCCATAGTGGGGGCCGTCTCCTCGTGTGATCCTATGGAAAGCATTAATTTGTCCTGGGGTGATCATTTCTGCTCGACATGTTCATAATGTGAAATATTGGATCTCGTCCTGAGATGGAGGCTGGGGGCTGGGTGATCACGGCAGCTTAATTTTTTAATCAAATCCCCCTCTTAAATGAGGCTTTATTAAATTACACAGCTCACACTGTGGGAGTACTGTAGGGCGCAGACAGTGCCAGCACTGTGTGAAAAGAGCTTCGCGGGATAATTAAATAAAATGTAAAAAACCCTCAGCCAGCGTAAGGTGAGGAGATTGGGAAGGAGGGAAACCCAACGGCCATCTTTACATGCTCAGCTTCTGTTTCATTCTTTCTAATTTGGGTTTTGGGGAATGGGCCATGTAGAATGAGTAAAAATGGGAGGGGGAGAGATTGTCTGCAAGATGTATCTGGCTATAAAGGGAGACACACACATATGCTCACTTAGGTTCTCATACGCAAACACACAACACCTACAATACGAAACAATTGGTACTTGAGTTTTATGTTCTGATGCTACTGTGATAATTGTGCCCAAAGGCAGAGAATCCCTTCACATCAAAAAATATTCTGCAATATTCTTTGTATGAAAATAATGTAGTATAGACATTTGAACTGTCCACTTTGTGGCCCTGGTCCCCCTCCCCTACTCCTCTGTGTCGGGTATGTACAGAGCATTTGGAAAGTATTCTAACTTTTTCTACATTTTGTTACCTTACAGCCTTATTGTAAAATGTATTACATCGTTTTTCTCTTCTCATCAATCAACACACAACACCCCATAATTACAAGGCAAAAACAGATTTGTAGAAATTAAAAAATATATATAAAAAAATATTACATTTACATAAGAATTCAGACCCTTTATTCAGTACATGGTTGAAGCACTTTGGCAGCAATTTCAACCTTGAGTCTTCTTGGGTTTGACACTACAACCTTGGCACACCTGTATTTGGGGAGTTTCTCCCATTCTTCTCTGCAGATCCTCTCAAGCTCTATCAGATTGGGTGGGGAGGGTCGCTGCACAGCTATTTTCAGGTCCCTCCAGAGATGTTCGATCGTGTTCAAGTGTGGGTTCAGGCTGGGCCACTCAAGGACATTCAGAGACTTGTCCTGAAGCCACCCCTGCATTGTCTTGGCTGTGTGCTTTGTGTCGTTGTCCTATTGGAAGGTGAACCTTTGCTCCAGTCTGAGGTCCTGAGCTCCCTGGAGGCAGTTTTCATCAAGGATCTCTCTGTACTTTTCTCCGTTCATCTTTCCCTCAGTGCGTATTAGTCTCCGAATCCCTGCCACTGAAAAACATCCCCACAGCATGAAGCTGCACCCACCATGCTTCACCGTAGGGATAGTATTGGCCAGGTGATGAGCGGTGTCTGGTTTCCTCCAGACGTGGTGCTTGGCATTGAGGCCAAAGAATTCAAATCGTAGATTCATCAGATCAGAGAATCTTGTTTCTCATGGTCTGAGAGTCCTTTAGGTGCCTGTTGGCAAACTCCAAGTGGGCTGTCATGTGCCTTTTACTGATGTCATGCAGGTGAAAGAGGACCCAAAAGCGACTTAACAGAAACAGAGTTTATTCAAGTCCAAACAGAAAACGACAAATCCTGAATCCTTAACAGGAAATGTCCAAACAGGGAATAACAGAAATCCTCTAGTCTGTAGAGGGGAATAACAGGAGAAGCGGCCACAGACTGCAGGTCGCTTCGGGTAGGCGCAGGCCGTAGCTGACAGAGACACCTGCTCACACGCAGCATCTGATGAAGGCAAAAAACACGACAGGACAGGGCGATACACAATCACAGCACGGTGAATTCTAAACAAGGAACAGACAGGACAGGAACGGAACACAAAGAAAGAAATAGGGACTCTAATCAGGGGAAAGGATCGGGAACAGGTGTGGGAAGACTAAATGATGATTAGGGGAATAGGAACAGCTGGGAGCAGGAACGGAACGATAGAGAGAAGAGAGAGCGAGAGAGTGAGAGAGGGAGGGGGAGAGAGAGGGATAGAAAGAGGGAAAGAACCTAATAAGACCAGCAGAGGGAAACGAATAGAATGGGGAGCACAGGGACAAGACATGATAATAAATGACAAACATGACAGTACCCCCCACTCACCGAGCGCCTCCTGGCGCACTCGAGGAGGAATCCTGGCGGCAACGGAGGAAATCATCGATGAGTGAACGGTCCAGCACGTCCCCGAGACGGAACCCAACTCCTCTCCTCAGGACCGTAACCCTCCCAATCCACTAAGTATTGGTGACCCCGTCCCCGAGAACGCATGTCCATGATCTTATGTACCTTGTAATTAGGTGCGCTCTCGACAAGGACGGGAGGGGGGGAGGGAAGACGAACGGGGGTGCGAAGAAAGGGCTTAACACAGGAGACATGGAAGACAGGATGGACGCGACGAAGATGTCGCGGAAGAAGCAGTCGCACAGCGACAGGATTGACGACCTGGGAGACACGGAACGGACCAATGAACCGCGGAGTCAACTTACGAGAAGCTGTCGTAAGAGGAAGGTTGCGAGTGGAAAGCCACACTCTCTGGCCGCAACAATACCTTGGACTCTTAATCCTGCGTTTATTGGCGGCTCTCACAGTCTTCCCCGCAGACAAAGGCAGACCGGTAATGAAGTCTAAGGCGATGTGAGACCATGGTCGAGAAGGAATGGGGAGCGGTCTGAGACGACCGGCAGGAGGAGAGTTACCCGACTTAGTCTGCGCGCAGTCCGAACAAGCAGCCACGAAACGGCGCGTGTCACGCTCCTGAGTCGGCCACCAAAAGCGCTGGCGAATAGACGCAAGAGTGCCTCGAACACCGGGATGACCAGCTAACTTGGCAGAGTGAGCCCACTGAAGAACAGCCAGACGAGTGGAAACAGGAACGAAAAGGAGGTTACTAGGACAAGCGCGCGGCGACGCAGTGTGCGTGAGTGCTTGCTTAACCTGTCTTTCAATTCCCCAGACTGTTAACCCGACAACACGCCCATAAGGAAGAATCCCCTCGGGATCAGTAGAAGCCACAGAAGAACTAAACAGACGGGATAAGGCATCAGGCTTGGTGTTCTTGCTACCCGGACGGTAAGAAATCACAAACTCGAAACGAGCGAAAAACAACGCCCAACGAGCTTGACGGGCATTAAGTCGTTTGGCAGAACGGATGTACTCAAGGTTCTTATGGTCTGTCCAAACGACAAAAGGAACGGTCGCCCCCTCCAACCACTGTCGCCATTCGCCTAGGGCTAAGCGGATGGCGAGCAGTTCACGGTTACCCACATCATAGTTGCGCTCAGATGGCGACAGGCGATGAGAAAAATAAGCGCAAGGATGAACCTTATCGTCAGACTGGAAGCGCTGGGATAGAATGGCTCCCACGCCTACCTCTGAAGCGTCAACCTCGACAATGAATTGTCTAGTGACGTCAGGAGTAACGAGGATAGGAGCGGACGTAAAACGTTCTTTTAGAAGATCAAAAGCTCCCTGGGCGGAACCGGACCACTTAAAACACGTCTTGACAGAAGTAAGAGCTGTGAGAGGGGCAGCAACTTGACCGAAATTACGAATGAAACGCCGATAGAAATTAGCGAAACCTAAAAGCGCTGCAACTCGACACGTGACCTTGGAACGGGCCAATCACTGACAGCTTGGACCTTAGCGGAATCCATCTGAATGCCTTCAGCGGAAATAACGGAACCGAGAAAAGTAACGGAGGAGACATGAAAAGAGCACTTCTCAGCCTTTACGTAGAGACAATTCTCTAAAAGGCGCTGTAGAACACGTCGAACGTGCTGAACATGAATCTCGAGTGACGGAGAAAAATCAGGATATCGTCAAGATAGACAAAAACAAAGATGTTCAGCATGTCTCTCAGAACATCATTAACTAATGCCTGAAAAACAGCTGGCGCATTGGCGAGACCGAACGGCAGAACCCGGTACTCAAAATGCCCTAACGGAGTGTTAAACGCCGTTTTCCACTCGTCCCCCTCTCTGATGCGCACGAGATGGTAAGCGTTACGAAGGTCCAACTTAGTAAAGCACCTGGCTCCCTGCAGAATCTCGAAGGCTGATGACATAAGGGGAAGCGGATAACGATTCTTAACCGTTATGTCATTCAGCCCTCGATAATCCACGCAGGGGCGCAGAGTACCGTCCTTCTTCTTAACAAAAGAACCCCGCCCCGGCCGGAGAAGAAGAAGGCACTATGGTACCGGCGTCAAGAGACACAGACAAATAATCCTCGAGAGTCTTACGTTCGGGAGCCGACAGAGAGTATAGTCTACCTCGAGGAGGAGTGGTCCCCGGAAGGAGATCAATACTACAATCATACGACCGGTGAGGAGGAAGGGAGTTGGCTCGGGACCGACTGAAGACCGTGCGCAGATCATGATATTCCTCCGGCACTCCTGTCAAATCGCCAGGTTCCTCCTGAGAAGTAGGGACAGAAGAAACGGGAGGGATGGCAGACATTAAACACTTCACATGACAAGAAACGTTCCAGGATAGGATAGAATTACTAGACCAATTAATAGAAGGATTATGACATACTAGCCAGGGATGACCCAAAACAACAGGAGTAAACGGTGAACGGAAAATCAAAAAGAAATAGTCTCACTGTGGTTACCAGATACTGTGAGAGTTAAAGGTAGTGTCTCAAATTTGATACTGGGAAGATGACTACCATCTAAGGCAAACATGGGCGTAGGCTTGTCTAACGGTCTGAAAGGAATGTTATGTTTCCGAACCCATGCTTCGTCCATGAAACAACCCTCAGCCCCAGAGTCAATCAAGGCACTGCATGTAGCACCCGAACCGGTCCAGCGTAGATGGACCGACATAGTAGTACAAGATCTAGATGAAGAGACCAGAGTAGTAGCGCTCACCAGTAGCCCTCCGCTTACTGATGGGCTCTGGCCTCTTACTGGACATGAATTAACAAAATGTCCAGCAACTCCGCAATAGAGGCACAGGCGGTTGGTGATCCTCCGTTCCCTCTCCTTAGTCGAGATGCGAATCCCTCCCAGCTGCATGGGCTCAGTCTCAAAGCCAGAGGAGGGAGATGGTTGCGATGCGGAGCAGGGAAACACCGTTGATGCGAGCTCTCTTCCACGAGCCCGGTGACGAAGATCTACCCGTCGTTCTATGCGGATGGCGAGAGCAATCAAAGAGTCCACATCTGAAGGAACCTCCCGGGAGAGAATCTCATCCTTAACCACTGCGTGGAGTCCCTCCAGAAAACGAGCGAGCAGCGCCGGCTCGTTCCACTCACTAGAGGCAGCAAGAGTGCGAAACTCAATAGAATAATCCGTTATGGACCGTTCACCTTGGCATAAGGAAGCCAGGGCCCTAGAAGCCTCCCTACCAAAAACTGAACGGTCAAAAACCCGAATCATCTCCTCTTTAAAGTTCTGGAACTTGTTAGAGCAATCAGCCCTTGCCTCCCAGATAGTTGTGCCCCATTCTCGAGCCCGGCCAGTAAGGAGTGAAATGACGTAAGCAACCCGAGCTCTCTCTCTAGAGTATGTGTTGGGTTGGAGAGAGAACACAATCTCACACTGCGTGAGAAAGGAGCGGCACTCAGTGGGCTGCCCGGAGTAGCAAGGTGGGTTATTAACCCTAGGTTCTGGAGGCTCGGCAGGCCAGGAAGTAACAGGTGGCACGAGACGTAGACTCTGGAACTGTCCAGAGAGGTCGGAAACCTGAGCGGCCAGGTTCTCCACGGCATGGCGAGCAGCAGACAATTCCTGCTCGTGTCTGCCGAGCATGGCTCCTTGGATCTTGACGGCAGTGTAACGAGCGTCTGAAGTCGCTGGGTCCATTCCTTGGTCGGTTCCTTCTGTCATGCAGGTGAAAGAGGACCCAAAAGCGACTTAACAGAAACAGAGTTTATTCAAGTCCAAACAGAAAACGACAAATCCTGAATCCTTAACAGGAAATGTCCAAACAGGGAATAACAGAAATCCTCTAGTCTGTAGAGGGGAATAACAGGAGAAGCGGCCACAGACTGCAGGTCGCTTCGGGTAGGCGCAGGCCGTAGCTGACAGAGACACCTGCTCACACGCAGCATCTGATGAAGGCAAAAAACACGACAGGACAGGGCGATACACAATCACAGCACGGTGAATTCTAAACAAGGAACCGACAGGACAGGAACGGAACACAAAGAAAGAAATAGGGACTCTAATCAGGGGAAAGGATCGGGAACAGGTGTGGGAAGACTAAATGATGATTAGGGGAATAGGAACAGCTGGGAGCAGGAACGGAACGATAGAGAGAAGAGAGAGCGAGAGAGTGAGAGAGGGAGGGGGAGAGAGAGGGATAGAAAGAGGGAAAGAACCTAATAAGACCAGCAGAGGGAAACGAATAGAATGGGGAGCACAGGGACAAGACATGATAATAAATGACAAACATGACAACTGAGAAGATGCTTCCGTCTGGCCACTCTACAAAAAGGCCTGATTGGTGGAGTGCTGCAGAGATGGTTGTCCTTCTGGAAGGTTCTCCCATCTCCTCAGAGGAAGTCTGGAGCTCTGTCAGAGTGACCATTGGGGTCTTGGTCACCACCCTGATCAAGGCTCTTCTCCCCCGATTGCTCAGTTTGGCTGGTCGGCCAGCAATAGGAAGAGTTCTTGGTGTTTCCAAACCTCTTCCATTTATTAATTATGGAGGCCACTGTGTTCTTGGGGACCTTCAATGCTGCAGAAATGTTCTGGTACCCTTCCCCAGACCTATGCCTCGACACAATCCTGTCTCGGAGCTCTACGGAGAATTCCTTCGACTTCGTCGCTTTAAATTTGCAAAATGTCAAAAAAAATATTTTTGCTTTAACATTATGGAGTGTTGTGTGTAGATTGATTAGGAATGTTTTTTACCTAATCGATTTTAGAATAAGGCTGTTACGAAACAAAATGTGGAAAAGCGAAGGGGTCTGAATACTTTCTGAATGCACTATATCTTAGAGCACCTCATGTTGTAAGTTATCCTAACCCCTGACCCTGCCATTGAGAGGCCAGGTGAGCAGTAGAATTATAACTCTTACTTCAGTATGGGAATGTTTCCTCTGCCCAGTCCAGAGGGAGTAACTGTGCTAAGAGCATGCGGAGGACTTGTCTGATCTTCTCCCTGTGTTAAGTGAAGCGACACAGGGGAACCCAAGAGCAGACTCAGATGAGGAAACAGGAATGAATGAACCAAAATATTTATTGTTACACAGGGAGATGTGGAGTGCAGATCCGGGGAAGCTCGGATGAGTTGCAGAAAAAACAGATGTGGAGACTGAGGTAGGAGTCAGCTGAGTGGAACAGGGTAAACAGGTCCTGCGGGGAATCCAAGGTAGTTGTGGTGAGTAAAATTCAGAGCAAGGTAGTTGGGTGGTGAGATGTGGAATGGGAGACAGGAGCCAGAGACAGAGCGGTAAATTGCAATGAGAGGATAAACAATGTCAGGCAGGGAAACAGGCACAGCAGAGTAACAGGATCTTGAATAATCATAAATGTCTAGAATCATGAACTGACTGAGCAGAGATTACAATCTGGCAGAGTGGAAGTGGCATGACTGTGTATTTTGTAGAGGTCTTGATTATGGAATGAGTTGCAGCTGGTAGGGATCTGCTCTGACACCAGCACACCTGTCTCCAACCACACAGAGTGGGAGAGGGAGACAGAGCGTGTACAGGGGGAGTAACTGCAGGTCAAGAAGACAACGGATGAACACCAGAGGGCGTAGCAGGAGCAGATGTGACAGTACCCCCCTTCTACGGACGCCACCTGGCGCACGACCCAGCTTGTCTGGGTGTGAGGTATGAAAATCCTGTAAGAGGGATTGATCCAGAATGTGACGACGGGGCACCCAGCAGCTCTCTTCAGGCCCGTATCCCTCCCAGTCCACCAGATGCTGCCAACCGCGTCCCTGACGGCGCACATCCAAAAGCCGCCGTATGGTACAGGCAGGATGGTCGTTGATGAGCCGAGGGGGTGGAGCAGCTGCAGGAGGGGACAGGGGACTGGAGCAGACTGGTTTAATTAAGGATACATGGAAGGTGGGGTTCATTTTGAGAGAGTCTGGGAGTTTCAGATGAACAGCAGAGGGGTTTATGACACGATCAATCTCAAAGGGGCCAATGAATAAGGGAGCTAGTTTTTTGGAAACCACTTTCAGGGGCAAGTCCTTAGATGAAAGCCATACCTTTTGGCCTGGAGTGTAGACTAGGGCTGAAGCATAGTGACGGTTAGCTTGGGATTGGGTCCTGGCGGAGGCACGAAGAGCAGCCCGGGCCCTCATCCAGGAACGAAGACAACGGCACATGTGGTCCTGGACTGAGGGTACCGCTACTTCGATCTCTTGGGCAGGGATCAAGGGAGATTAAGTGTACAGGGGGAGTAACTGCAGGTTAAGAAGACAGGTAACCAAATGGTAATCAAATGGCTACCCGGACTATTTGCATTGTGTGCCCCCCCAAACCCTATTTTTACGCTGCTGCTACTCTCTGTTTATCACATATGCATAGTCACTTTAACTAAACATTCATGTACATAATACCTCAATTGGGTCGACCAACCAGTGCTCCCGCACATTGGCTAACCGGGCTATCTGCATTGTGTCCCGCCACCCGCCAACCCCTCTTTTACTCTACTGCTACTCTCTGTTCATCATATATGCATAGTCACTTTAACCACATCAACATTTACATACTACCTCAATCAGCCTGACTAACTGGTGTCTGTATGTAGCCTCGCTACTTTTATAGCCTTGCTACTGTATATAGCCTGTATTTTTACTGTTTTTTAACATTTCTTTACTTACCTATTGTTCACCTAATACATTTTTTTGCACTATTGGTTAGAGCCTGTAAGTAAGCATTTCACTGTAAGGTCTACACCGGTTGTATTCCGCGCACGTGACAAATAAACTTTGATTTGATTTGCTTTGAGGTTGGTAACTCAGAGCACACTCAAAGGGAGACACACCTGATGAGGCATTGTGGGCATATTCCACCCAGGGTAGCTGGGCACTTCAGGGGGAAGGGTTAGCCGAAGTCACAGGGCGTATTGCAATTTCCAACTCCTGGTTGGCCCGCTCGGTCTGGCCGTTGGTCTGGGGTTGATATCCAGATGAAAGGCTAACATTAATACCCAGAGCTGTGCTCGATGGCTCTCCATACCTGGGATGTAAACTGGGGTCCTCTATCAGAAACAATGTCACTAGGGATGCCATGCAGCCGCAAAACATGGGATACCAGCAGGCCCGCAGTCTCCCGGGAGGAAGGAAGCTTGGAGAGGGAAATGAAGTGAGCCACTTTGGAAAATTGGTAAAAATAATAGTGAGCATGACTGAGTTACCATTTGATGGGGGAAGGCCAGTGACAGTCCGGTTCATGCCAGGGTGACAGGTGAGGTGAGTAGAATGGTCCCATTGAAGATCAGAACGAACTGGATCTGGCACAAACAGAGCCTTACAAGGACCGTTTCTAGGATCAGGCTGGTTCAGCTGAGCCTGACGAACACAGGACTCAATCTCCCAGGAGACAGCAGCAATGATGCAGGAGGATGGCATAATGGTTTCTGGCTCGGAACATGTGTTGTCTGCGGTGAACAGACGGGAAAGGGCATCAGGCTTGGTATTCTTAGATCCGGGGTGATAAGTGAGTGTGAAGTTGAATCTTCCAAAAAACAATGCCCACCTGGCCTGCCGAGAGTTCAGACGTTTGGCGGTCTGGATGTAGGCTAGATTTTGCGATCCGTCCACACAATGAAGGGAAGGACCAAATCTTCTAACCAGTGACGCCACTCCTCAAGAGCCAGCTTAACAGCCAGGAGTTCCCGGTTACCTATGCCAATTTCTCTCTGCAGGTGAGAGCTTGCGGGACAAGAAGGCACAAGGATGGAGCTTCTGATTCGAGGGAGAATGTTGAGACAGGACTGCACCTACCCCGGTGTCGGAGGCGTACACCTCGAGGACAAACTGGAGTTCTGGGTCTGGCTGGGTAAGGATTGGAGCAGAAGTGAAGTGGTGAATGCTAACTTTGCCTCAGGGGACCAGTGGAATGGAGTGGAGGTGAGAGGAGCTGCCAAACGACTGTAGTCACGGATGAATCGTCTATAAAAATTGGAAAACCCCAAGAAACACTAACTGGTTCAGAGTCACGGGCATAGGCCACTCTGTGACTGCCCTAACCTTGACAGGGTCCATTCGTAGATGTCCTTGAGCAATAATGTAACCCAAGAAGAACACAGAGGAAACATAAAACTCACATTTCTCAGTCTTAACAAATAGCTTATTCTCCAACAGCCTTCGGAGAACTTGGTGGACGTGTTGCTTGTGAGCCTCAAGGTCCTTCGAAAAAACAACAATGTCATCCCCATAGACAAAAACAAAACAATGACAATGACATCCCTCAGGACATCATTAACCAGGCTCTGAAAAACAGCAGGGGCGTTAGTGAGACCAAAAGGCATGACCAAATACTTGAAATGTCGGTGTGTTGAACGCTGTTTTCCACTCATCCCCTTCTCTAATGCGGACAAGGTGGTAGGCATTCCGGAGGTCAAGTTTAGTAAACACAGTGGCACCATGGAGAGGGGCAAAAGCAGCACTGATGAGTGGCAAGGGATACTTGATCCTGACAGTGATACTATTCAACCCATGGAAGTCTATACATGGCCTCAGTGACCCATCCTTCTTGACAAAGAAATGTCCGACAGCCCGGGATATGCCCAACAGCCAGGAAGTCCTGGATGTATTCTTCCATGGCCTCTTGCTCGGGGAAAGAGAGGTTATACAACCTGCTACTAGGGAGAGGAGCTCCAGGCTGAAGCTCGATAGCACATTTGTACAGTCGATGAGGCGGTAGAGATGGGGTGTGGTGCTTACTGAATAAAGGAGCTAGACCGTGATATTCTGGAGGAACAGAAGACAGTTCTGGGGGTTCTGGAATGGACTGAGGTGCAGACAAGGCAAGAGGAAGGGCAGAATGTAGACAATTAGAATGACAAAATGTACTCCAAGTAGTTACCCTTCCGGTGTACCAGTCAATCTGTAGGTTGTATAGCTTTAACCATGGATGACACTGAACCAGAGGTGAGTCAGAACAGTCGATTATGTGGAAACTGATCTTTTCTAGGTGATTTCCAGAGAGACGCAGGATAACAGGAACAGTTCTCTCCAAAACACAGAAGAGTAGCGAAAGTGTCCAGGCCCAACTGATTAATGACCCCTCGGTCCAGAAAGCTCTCGTTGGCTCATGAATCGATGAGAGCAGGCAGAGGAAAAGACTGGCTTTGCCACACAAGGTTGGCCTCAAGCAGGGTTCTGGGAGATGAGGGACAGGTGATTTGGCTCAACAGTATATCCTCCCCTACTGCTGAGCCCCCTCTTTTGTTGGACACGGGGAACAAGTGGAGACCAGGTGACCAACCTGGCCACAATATAGACAGCAGATGTTATGGGACATGCAACCCTACCTCCCCTCTCCCTCCGACGCTCACAGAGACGGTTGTCAATGAGGATAGTGAGAGAAATTAGTTTGTCCTGTCCATTGGGCTCCTCTCTGGACACCAACTCATCTTTGAGGGTCTCAGTGAGTGCGTTCCGGAATGCTCCCTGAAGGGCCTCGTCATTCCAGCCGCTCTCTGCGGCGAGGATGCGGAACGCAAATCAAATCAAATTGTTTTTTTCACATACACATGGTTAGCAGATGTTAATGTGAGTGTAGCGAAATGCTTGTGCTTCTAGTTCCGACAATGCAGTAATAACCAACAAGTAATCTAACTAACAATTCCAAAACTACTGTCTTATACACAGTGTAAGGGGATAAAGAATATGTACATAAGGATACATGAATGAGTGATGGTACAGAGCAGCATAGGCAAGATACAGTAGATGGTATCGAGTACAGTATATACATATGAGATGAGTATGTAAACAAAGTGGCATAGTTAAAGTGGCTAGTGATACATGCATTACATAAGGATGCAGTCGATGATATAGAGTACAGTATATACGTATGCATATGAGATGAATAATGTAGGGTAAGTAACATTATATAAGGTAGCATTGTTTAAAGTGGCTAGTGATATATTTACATCATTTCCCATCAATTCCCATTATTAAAGTGGCTGGAGTTGAGTCAGTGTCAGTGTCAGTGTGTTGGCAGCAGCCACTCAATGTTAGTGGTGGCTGTTTAACAGTCTGATGGCCTTGAGATAGATGCTGTTTTTCAGTCTCTCGGTCCCAGCTTTGATGCACCTGTACTGACCTCGCCTTCTGGATGATAGCGGGGTGAACAGGCAGTGGCTCGGGTGGTTGATGTCCTTGATGATCTTTATGGCCTTCCTGTAACATCGGGTAGTGTAGGTGTCCTGGAGGGCAGGTAGTTTGCCCCCGGTGATGCGTCACATGCCATTTCAGATACACTCTGGGAACCTTGACGAAGGGACAGAAGTCGTTCAGCGGCATCCTTTCCACAGACCGGGTGGTCGAAGACCTTCCTCATCTCATCTGTGAATCTACCGTAGGAGAAGCAGATAGGTGACTGACTCTCCCAAACCGCAGTGGCCCAGGAAACCGCTGCTCCACAAAGGCAGCCAATCAAACAACAAATCTTGGCTCGTTCACTAGCATAAGAGTAGAGCTGTTGCTCAAATACTAGTGAACATTGCACAAGAAAGGCTCTGCACGCACCAAGATTATCATCATAGCGCTCAGGAGTTGGAAGAAAAGTCTCCCGGGGCGGAGAAGAGGGACTTGAGACTGGTTGTGAAGTCCGGGCGGAGGTTCAGACCTGTAGGTCAGACAGGCTCCATGAAAACTCCTTGATGTTCTCCAGCAGGGCTTTCAGGTCTTGGTCATGTTGCTTAAGAAGGGCCCCTTGACCAACAAGAGTTTGGTGAAGTGTAGTGGAGTCTGCTGGGTTCATCTCTAGGCTAGATCATACTGTTAAGCGGAGCGACACAGGGGGAACCCAAGAGCAGACTCAGATGAGGAAACAGGGATGAATGAACCAAAATATTTATTGTTACACAGGGAGATGTGGAGTGCAGATCCGGGGAAGCTCGGATGAGTTGCAGAAAAAACAGATGTGGAGACTGAGATTGGAGTTAGCAGAGTGGTACAGGGTAAACAGGTCCTGAGGGGAATCCAAGGTAGTGGTGGTGAGTAAAAAGAGCAAGGTAGTTGGGTGGTGTCACGCCCTGACCGTAGAGAGTGTTTTATGTCTCTATTTTGGTTTGGTCAGGGTGTGATTTGGGTGGGCAGTATGTTCTATGTTCTATGATTTTCTATTTCTATGTGTTTGGCTGGGTGTGGTTCTCAATCAGAGGCAGCTGTCTATCGTTGTCTCTGATTGAGAACCATACTTAGGTACCCTTTTCCCCCACCTGTTTTGTGGGAAGTTAACTTTGTCTTTGTTCAGGGCACATAGCCCAAAGCTTCACGGTTTGATTTTGTTCTTTGTTTTGTCGGCGTCATTTTTAATAAAGAGAAAATGTACACTTACCATGCTGCACCTTGGTCCAGTCCTTCAGCCAGCCATGACAGGTGGTGTGATGTGGAATGTGAGACAGGAGCCAGAGACAGAGCGGTAAACTGCAATGAGAGGATAAATGATGTCAGGCAGGGGAACAGGCCACCAAAATATAGAAAGTCACACACTCCATGTATAATCTCCCAACAATTTAATGGGTCTTTACCAACGTTTCGGCATTAGTGTGCCTTCCTCAGGGTAATGTCATGAATACTTGAACCAGGTTATGTAGACACACAGTGCAATTAGTGTAACCAATGACAGTAGTGAGGGATGGGTCATAGTGATTAAGTTATTTAAAATTAATTAGTGAAACTGTTAAAAAATAGTAGATGGCATATTCAACACATTATGCTATTGTTATCATATAGAAACATAATGGAAGATTGTACATCATATTAGTGTCAACATACATTGTTTCATTCAATTTCAAATAATTCGTATTTAATTTTTGTTACATGTAATATTGGTTCAACCTTAATATATAATGAGCATCATCAACAGGGGGAACATATTAGGTGTACGATAATAAGCTGTAAAAATAATTTGTCAATTTATAAGATTTATTCATAAAGGAACATTTGTTCATAAGAAGGGCCTGAGATCAAAGTCAATATTCAGACAACTTGGGTCAATGTTTTTAGATAGGATCTCCAGTAAGCCTCCCTTTGTAGTAGTAGGATCTCGTTGTTACCTCCTCTCCTTGGTAGAACAACATGATCAATGCCTGTGTATTTGAGGGAGGAGATGGGATGGTTCGCTTCAACAAAGTGAGCTGCTACTCGATAGTCAATGTTCTTACACCTGATTTTGCTGCGGTGTTCAGCTATGCTTTGTTTTAATTTGATTTTCGTTTGTCCTACATAGGCTTGTCCACATGAACAGGTGATGAGATGGATTACTCCCTTGGTTTGCATGAGATGATACCCCTAACAGGGATCTTTCCACCTGTATGTGGGTCTCTGAATAAATATGTTTTTATGGTGCTATTGCACTGTGCGCATGAGCCACATTTGTAGTTCCCATTTGGGTTAGGTGTCCAGAGTGTCTGAGTGGGCTCAGGGGGCAGGTCAGATCTCACCAAACTTGTAACGGCTGTTGGAAGGAGTGGATGACCAAGGTGCAGCGTGGTACGTGTTCATCTTTATTATTTGAACTGAACATTGATTAACCAAAAAACTCAGAAGAGAACGAACGAAACCGAAACAGTTCTGTCTGGTGCAGAAAGACACAAAACAGAAAACAACTACCCACAGCACACAGGTGGGAAAAGGCGACCAAACCAAAATAGAGACATAAAAGGATCTCTAAGGTCAGGGCGTGACAAAACTATCTCTAATATTGCGACCATGCTTATAGACCAGCAGTGGGGGTTCCTTGAAGAGGTGTGCGATTGTTTTGTCTAATTGCAGAATATGCCCATGCTTTTTCAGGATTGCTTTCATTTTCTCCGAACCCTTGGTCTACAAAAGATGGTTGTGTTGTTTTTCTTCATTGGTTGAGTTTTTAGTAATTACGCTCTTGGTTTTTTCTCTCATCAGTCTGCATGGTGAATTTGAGGCATTCAGGGCACCCGTTTAGTAGAGTTTGGAATTAATTTAGTTCCTGCTGACTTCCTTCCCAGAGCACAAAGACATCATCTATGTATGTATCTCTTCCAAAGAAGTATTTTTAGAAAGTAAGGGGTGTGTCTGTTTTAAAAATAAATGATTCTTCAAATTGTCCCACATACAGGTTTGCATAGTTGGGGGAAAAAGGGGAGCCCATAACTACACCACGAATTTGAAGGAAAAAGTCTGACTCAAAGACAAAGTAGTTATGGGATAATACCAGTTCAATAAGTTGTAAGATGCAATCATTGGATGGAGCAAGGGTAGACTTTATCTGCTGAAGAAAGTGTTGCAGTGCCTGCAAGCCTCCAGTGTGTGCGATGTTAGTGTACAAGCTCTCCACATCAAAAGTGGCCAGCAGGGTGCCCTCTGGTATCCTTCCTAAGACCGCCATCAATGAGATCATGTGACTAGTGTCTTTGACATAAGATGGGAGATTCTCAATCATCGGTTTAATATGGTAATCCACAAATGTAGAAACTTTGGATGTCACAGAGTAGATTGCTGCTACTATGGGTCTACCTGAAGGAGGAGACACTTGTTTGTGTAATTTAGGGACTGTATAGTGCTTCTACACCTGTATTGCTTGCTGTTTGGGGTTTTAGACAGGGTTTCTGTACAGCACTTTGAGATATCAGCTGATGTAAGAAGGGCTATATAAATACATTTGATTTGATTTGATTTGTAGAAAGTTGATATCTTGGGAAATTTCGAAATTCAACTTCTTGTTTAGTGATTTGTCCTGATTCCAAACAGCTTTCCACTGTGGATGAGATATTATGCTGGAAATCCAGGGTAGGGTCACAATTCCATTTGCGATAGAAGTCACCTTTAGATAGTTTTCGGCAACATTCATTCACATAGTCATATTTGTTTTGTATACAAATTCCCCCTCCTTTGTCATATCTGACTTTGAGTCCTTAAGATATTTATTTTTCTGTTTGTCTTTCAGTAAGTGACCTACATCATTCTCAACAATCCTATAGAAGGTTTCTTCATGGACTGCAGAGTAACAGGATCTTGAATAATCATAAATGGCTAGAATCATGAACTGACTGAGCAGAGATTACAATCTGGCAGAGCGGAAGTGGCAGGACTGAGTATTTGTAGAGGTCTTGATTATGGAACGAGTTGCAGCTGGTAGGGATCTGCTCTGACTCCAGCACACCTGTTTCCAACCACACAATCACACAGAGAGGGAGAGGGAGAGAGAGAGAGTGTACAGGGGGTGTAACTGCAGGTCAAGAAGACACCGGATGAACACCAGAGGGTGTAGCAGGAGCAGATGTGACAACCTGCATGACAACAAGCAGCCAGACTCCTCACTTGTGACTGCATTTTCTCCTTTAATAGGATTTTAATTTGGGGACGTATCCCTGGGAGCATTGCTGAGATTTATTGTGTTGTTATTGCTGGAACCCAAGGTTCCTCTTAATCAGGGGAGAAGGTGTCATTTGGCATGTTCCCTGTATGTGAAAGGCTTAATTGAGCATGTTAAGTGGCTAATTGGAGCAGTGATATATTGCCATTGTTGGGAAAATCTCAACAGGGTCACATTTGTCTTCTTTGGCAGAAAGTGAGATTGACGTTTCCTTGCAACGTACAGTACTTGGACAGGACTCATTCTTTTTCTGTCACAGGATTGAGGATGTGCATATCCTTGTTCTGTGTGATATCTCCCTCACTGGTTGGTTCCCATTGAGGTAGAGGTCTACTCTGGACTGATTTATTTTTCTGCTCCAGCGTGATCCCGCTGGCTTTGTGTCCAACTCCCTCCTGCTCACTCAACTGATGCAATAACTGTTCCCGAACCCAACTGCAGCCCAGCAATGTTGTTTTAGGCGTATGTGAAGCAGCTTGCTTGCTAGCCATGGCCCCAACAATTTTGCTCCCCATAGGTAATATCACAATGCACTTTTTTTTTTTACCAGAGATTCTCACATTCTCCATTATATTAGGCTATCTATATTACTGGGCTATATCAGCCAATAGGTTAGACATTGTTTGAAGAGAGCGGAGTTGGAGAGAGAGAGCGGACACTTGCATTTTCTCTTGACATACATTTAATAGCCTACCTTTTAGGGTCGGGACGATTTTCTGACGGCAACAACTATGGGTGATCAATATTTATTTATAGGCAATGTAATAAACTATAGCATAATTGTATTTAGGAAGTTAATTTCCTTTGAAAGATAACTGCCCCATGCTTCTCCGGCCTCCAGCGGTGCTACAGCCTACTTTATTTCATTGAGACTGCACACGCAGCTGATCTCACAGGTATGGCTGAACTTGATGCAGCAAGAATGAGAGTGGACATTTAGACTTTCTCTTGAGCTACGTTTTGAATATAGGATATAGCTATACCTTTTAGGAGCGGGATGATCTGCAGGCAGCGACAAATAAATGAGTAATCAATAATATCAGCATGGTATGTGCACGTTGCACTTTTCCTTTCAATAGTCTCTTAAAATGTTCCAAGTTGTGCAGGGGGCTATTGTACCAATCTGTCTCATTTACATTTTTGGAACCCAGCCATGTGTTTTAAATTCATTCTCGGAGATGAAACTGATATATAGTTCAATGCATTGCAGAAACATATCTCAGAGGCCCTTTGGTTTTAGGGTCCCAACCTGAATGTTGAATGTGAACCATAGAACCACTCTTTCTCTTTAATGCACTCTGGGCTGCTGTGACCATGAACACTTCCAATAGAGGGGCTCTCTGTTAGAGGACTCTGGGCTACTTTGTTTGAGAGGTGGCCAGGGTGGTGATGGAGCTGGTTGGTTTGTTTGGTTGGAGACATTGGTGGCTTTGAGGTGCTTGTGATATCTCATTAGGACAGCTTAGAGGTCCCCATCCCAACACTGGAGCCATTTTAGTGTTCCCCCTCTGATCAGAGCTGACAGCAGAAGAGACTGGGCCTTTGGGTCACTGCGGATTCACAACTCCTCCAAACACAACCTCAGGCAGGGCCACAGACTCTGTGTCTGATGGAGAAACAATTACTTGGGTAGGAAAGACAACATTATCTTTTGTGCAGTTTGTGAATGAGTGATAGTTAGGGTGCATAACCTGTGGAGGAATGAGAGCCAAATGAGGGTTGCTGGGATAGGGCTCCCTGAGGGGTGGTTTGGCTGGGGCTGGGCTGGGGCTGTGGTGGAGTCTTGTTTGAATTAGTTTACGGGCAGTGAAATGAAAGCTCCCTGCTGAGATGTGAAGGGCCCAAGCAGCCTGAAGGCCCTTTCATACTATCTCTTCCTGAAAGGCATATTTATACCTTCCAGACTAGTAATTAATCACTCCTGTTTTTTTCTGAGGGGTGGTAGTGGCGAGAGGGGAGGGAGGGAAGAAGGAGAGGGTGGTAAGTGTGTTTCACAGATCTCTGTCCTGCCAAAAGCCACACAGCATAACCACAATTAAAACATTGATTCGATTTATTGCAATGAGGCACGAGATGCTGGTTTCTCAATTCTAGCCCAGTGTTTATCTTAAATGAGAGGGACGTCTCGTCATCCTTGGTTTCGTAAGACGTTGCAAGCTTATTCAGGAAACTCTGAAAAACAAGAAGGATTTTGTCTGTCACAAACTTTCCCTCTGTTTCAAGATGCAGACTGAGGATGGTAAAGAAGTTGGCCCTGCATAATATCTGGTGCTCAGCTTACTGTGGTGTGGAGTGTGTTTCTGAATAAGTATTAGATTGTATATTTTTCATGGTCATCGGTATGTTATTAAACTTGCGCCTCAGTGTATTGATTCCACCCCTTCTATTGTACTAAGAATTCTTGAAAACGTGGCTCTCCAACCATTCAATATACAAGCAGCTTTTTAAACAACAAGTGAAGATGTTTTTGATTTTTGGCAATGAAGTTGAGATATGCCTGTTGGAGAGTTGTAGACACATTTACAATCCTGTTTGATAAAAATATTGGTCATGGTCAGTGGATGCAGTGCACTGTACGGTTAAGAGTTCTTTGATCTCTATGGCACCCATCTTGACTGCTCCCTGAGGACCGGACATCATATGGTTGTTGTAGTAAATGACTATGTGACCACAGTGTACATTTTCAACTGTAATCCTCCTAAGATTCACTTGTGTCGGTTTTAGACATGTTTAATTACATTGTGTACAATTTAGGACTATGCCACTGTTATGGGTTGGCTTAAATGTCACATTTAAACTAGAAAAAACTACCATAAGCCTATATGGTCTGCTGCTCTACTTAGCCTAAATACCAGCTCAAGTATTTTTCCAAAGATCTATTTAAGCATGACTTCTTTTAGGAGTAGCCTACTGTTTTGGAGTAGAGTTACACTATTTGTTAGTTTCAGTTTTTGATCGTAGCATTCGTGCAGTCTACGGTTTGTTTCATAGTTGTCTTGGGGCAAGGTGTTTCCTGAATGAACCTGAGCGGTTGAAGACATTGAGCGTGTTAGGCTATATCAGGCAGTATTAAAGGGCTCCTAAAGGAACCTGTTATGTTTACTTTTACATAGATATATTTGGCTGCTTTTTCAGACTTGTGTGCCGTGTGCACTGTGTGCACCCTGCAGTGTAATCCTCTTAAGCTTCTCATCCAGACTGGCCAGACTGTCTGGCACATCCGTAGTAAGGCCACTGTGAAGGTCCAATGGACGAATGACAAAGTACAGGAAACACTTGACAAAGTAATGGAAAAGACACAGTTTCAATGTCTTTCTATAACTTGATGTTTAATGCCAGTCAAAGTTACTGTGGAGCTACTTCAAAGCCATTCACAGTAATCCATATTACAGCATCTACGTTGTGTGAATAGCAAACACAAAGCATTTTTGATTGGCGTTCAGTCAGTCCATAGCTCTGTCAGCTGCTGCTCTGTGGTTACAGGCATGGACCCGGTATGACGTGGGTCTGTAAAAGAGTTCCGGATCATTTTATGTCTCTCTGTCTATCAAACTTTGTAATGTTCCGATTTTTACCCCACTGGCACAGTCCTTTAATTAGATTATACCAGAGGAATAACCGGAGTTCAGATGCCAATTTGTGTCCCAGACTGTGTAAAATGTGCTGTTCCGCTGGCTGGCAAAACAGAGCAGGTGAGAGCAGACAAGGTCCTGAGGCAGAGAGCCGTGAGTCGACTTCTTCAGTAATCCCTTTTTTCTCTCGCTCTCTCCTTCGTGTTCAGAGCTGAGCCTCCAACATGAGAGGATAAACACATGATTAAAGTGCCCTGCAATCACAGACTAACACAGAGGGAGTATGACTTTTCAAGGAGATAGTAGGTGTAGAATAGCTTTTAATATACATTGAGCAGGTTTATGCACTTTGCATATGATTGTGGCGGTGAGAATGTGTGGATATTGACACGGACGTGGGGCTCTGACAGTGTGTTAACTCAGTCACTCATTACAGAGCTCTCAGACTGAGAGGAAGTTAAACACTATGAATCCACCAGAGGGTCTAGAGACGGGCACTAAATGATAGCAACAAAGTATTTCAAATACAAACTGGTTGCCAAATGTGGACGTGTGCCAGGAGAAATGATCATTGTCATGAAAAATAAACTCCAAATATCATTATTACAGCGAGCCATGTTGCTTCCAATAACAATCAAACGTTTTATTTAGTCTGTTACAAATCTATAATTTACATTGAAAATAGGGGCCTGTGTTTGAAGAGCAGAGCCAAGGAAAGCAGTGGAAGTGGACAGCTGTAGGTAATTAGAGTAGGCCTTGGGATGGCCAGGGATTCAAAGTAAACATGGACGCTTTCCACAGTCAACAACATTTACAAATGTAGAAGAAGGAAGCTACTGAATTTGTGAAGAATGTGCAGTGGGAATGGAAAGCGTAGAAGCATGAAGCCAGCAGATGGCCAAAATTAAATCCATGCGGCATGTGGCAAACAGGACTATGGGGTGATTCTTCTGACGGTGGACCCTGAAGTTCAAGGAGGGCCAGAGCAAGGCTGTTCTGGGTTAATACTTACAGGTTTACATCTAGCCGCGCATTGCTAGACTCAGATTTTCTAGAAATTCCCCTTCAGGGGATCACACTTTTATATGTTTAAAGCAGAACTCTGGCCTCCCTCTGTTGTTTGCTACTGTGAAATAACAAATCAACCCTGGCTCCTCCTCACTCAGACTTTCTGAAGGAGTCTGTAGTCTGCAGCTTTTCAAACTTCATGTATCTTGTCATCAGAGGTGATGTGATTGAAACAATTGACCATTGAGGAGCTTCAAACTGGAAGATGAAACCAAACTCGTTTTAGGCTTGTGTCCCTGAAGAGCTTCAAGTTTTTCAGGCGTGCCCCCCGAAATATTCGTGACCTCCTTGACTGGCAGGCAGCGATACTTTAAATTGCTGAAATGTCTCAGATGACTGACAGGGGAAAGTTGTTCTCCTGTGACATTATGTGGGGCCCCAGCTTGTCCCTGATAACTTTTTCATCCCCCAGAACTCAAGTGGCTGGGAGATTTTTCTTCTTCTGTCCTGTGAGGTCTAATGGACCAGGTAGCAGTCTTTAAGAGGTCGGCCTTTGCCCTAGAGGAATGTATCATGCGACAGATGCATGTATTACCGCGCTGAGCTGTTCTTCCATAATTAATAGGATTGTAATACTTCACAGTAAAACCCATTCTTTTTCCAGCCCTGCAGACATTTGGTGGATCCTTAACAGATAAAAATATGAATCTAGGAATCTAACCCTCCTCTTCACAAAGGAGGGGTTTTATGTATATTTTTTATAAATAGCTTACTTTAGCAGAAAATGTGTTGTATATTTTATACCAGCGATAACATAGTCACAGTTTAGAGAGTACCCACTGGGCACACACTGGTTGAATCAACATTGTTTCCACGTCATTTCAATGACATTACATTGAACCAACGTGGAATAGACGTTACACTGACGTCTGTACCCAGTAGGGTGAGCTTTGGTTCAATGTAAACAGCAGCCTTGCTGTTTAGCCTGTCAATTTAGCTACACTTTGAAGTGTGTTGAAATTGTCAGCGTTCTTGGCATTCTTGACACTTGTCCCTGTTCTAAAGGACCTACAGGAGAGTTATGTGAAGCGCCAGTAGAATGCCACAGTGAGAAATGTAACAGCGGGAAGTTAGTCAGTGGAATACAATCATGTTCAGTCTGTCTCTCTCCATGGCATCCCCAAACCAAATATTAGCCCACTGGCTGGAGAGTCTATCTGAGGTAGTTGATTTTAACAGCCTCCCTTGAAGCACCCATTTTATTATATTTTTCAAAATGGCTACCCTGGAATTCGATCATCAGACATGCTGCTTCTCTCTCCTCTTTTTGGCTGTCTTTAACAATGATATAACAAATGCATTACAAGTGCTAGTGTCATAAATTATGAGCACTGGTGTGCATAGGCATTCGATTTGGCTTCTAAAACACTGGGTGAGACTGGGCGAGAGAGTGTAGGTTTTGTTTTTCAAAGCCAGGCACAACTTCAGAGGAATGAGGTTGAACATTTGCTTTTTGTTTAACCCCACAGCCTGAAGAAACAAATACTGCCTTTCACTGGCAGCTCAAGCACTTCATTAAAAAAATAACGACGGCCCACCATACTGTGCCCATTCATTTCACTCTTAATATTTCAAAATGTCACTAATGTGCAATAGGTTGTCCTTTAAAGCCTTGCTTGAGTTTCCCTGCCTGAATTCTGTATGCCATGTTTGTGGAGCCCATTGGAGTGAAATTCTATGCATGTTAGCTGTACTGCATGTACAGGGTCCCTTGGCGTGATATGCTGGGTGTATTTATGGAATAGGAAGTGAGAACATGTGGAAAATCATTGTTATCCAGGAATATGCTTTAATATGAACAATAACTCGTTTTAATTTCATCCTTTAATGCAAACATATTTTATGGGGTTTGGCATCACTGTACACCATGGACAAACCGAGTCCTAAAGTGCCACATTCTGTGCCATGAAGCATACATTTATACTAACATTGACAGCACAGTGTCATTACCACAGACGCTGATCGGAGCTAACAGTTATGCAGTCTTCATCAAAGCACAAAGCTGCTGAAGAAGAGGCAAACTTGCTCAGTAGTTTGATGATTCTCCAGATACCGTTCTCATGTTTATTCCATTTAGAGCAGTAATCAGGGCCTGTAGTATGCCTGCCCGAGTTGTCTGCCCGTCAGACTGCATAGAGCTGATGTGAGCAACAAGGCCCTCTCCTGCACCCAGGCCAAGAGGCAATGTGCCTGAGTCTCACCCCTTTCACCCCTCACCCCTCTGACCGGGTGTGCCTGCGCCCCTCACCCCGCTCTTCTGAAGACTGGAAGTTGGGTGGTTTTATGATTTAATGACTGCTGTCGGATCCGATCAGGGACTAAGATGAACGTTGCCAGCTGTTCTACCTGCACTCTGCTCTGCTCTCCTCGTCCTGTTTCTGTTTCTCTCATACATGTCCAACATGCTCCACATACAGCGGCCTCACGGTGGTAGTGGAGATCCTTACTGGGGGAATCTGTACCCTTTGTACCCAGCTAAGTGGCTGTTTTAGGCTCCCATTATGAATGTGCAGTGTGTACAGCCAGATGTAAGATTGTCAATAGAATGACTAAATGGTATATGGGCTTTGTGGAATGATATTGTTGGTTTTATTTTGTGGAAATGGGGTCTGATGTGTCTGATTACAGTGAAGCCATTCATTCCAGTTGTCCCAGTGTAAATGCTCTACATGCTTTAGAATGTGATACGGAGATGTATATTATGTATCTCATTTGAGATTCTGTGTTAAATATCAGGGTCGGGGGAATGGTCAAATCTACATTTAAAGGAGTGGGATTTCTCATGACCAAGATCTGAGGATGTGGGACCGAGTTAGACCCCTCCTGTTCCCTGGAGATGGGCTGAGGTCATTAGTTTGACTTTTTGAAGTGTTTGGCCTTTTGATGTTCCAACGTTCTCTTTAGGCAGTCTGGCCTGAAGGATATTTAATATCACTCCCGCAAATTTCCAGTTCGGAATAATTTGAACTGAGCATCTGTCGAAGGAGCAGCCGTTTAAATACATTGGTCGCGGTTAAAGAGGCAGAAAATGAGGCCAGATTAGTGGGAGCACCTTTTTCTGTGGGCTGGGTCTGGCCTGGCGAGAGCCTCTCGTTCCAAACGGGGCACAGGGCCAATGACATCAAACCCTGCTCTCGCTTGTCTTCCACAGGACCATGGCTTGCCATCCAACACCCTCGCCGTTTCGTGCTGCTGTGGCACAAGGGGGATTGTCTCAGGGTTTCAGCTCCTTGATATTTTATTAACGAATGTTTTGGAGGAGAGCTCCCTTCTCTCTCTGTAACGCCCTGAGTAACGGGGGAGCGCTGCATCCCCAGCGTCTCCACATCAAACATCCCCCTTGTGTTTCCACTGGGGGTGTGTAGGGGGACCTTTATAAGGGTACACAATCTTAGGCTATGTTTTATCGCTGGGAGAACCATGAAAGAGCATGCATTAGATGGTCTGAAAGCAGCTGTCAGTGCTTATTGTAACTGACTGGGCCTGTCTCTTGGAAAGCTTTTTAGCTTGTCTTCTTTCCATCAACCACATACAAAGAAAGGACCATCCCTTGAGTGACAGCAAGATACAATGTGCTGTGGAGATGGACATTGATTCATTGTGTTATTAGGTTCTCGCTGGGTTCTTTAGGAAATGAAAACTTTGGATTAAAGCTTTTTGCCATATGACACTCAGCTCTGATGGTTTAGTTTTAAGAGAGGTATTGTGTCATACTTTCCTTGTAGAGATATTGTAGAGTCATTGTGTCATACTACTGATAAACCTTTGAAAATATTGTTAAAAAAAGTTTATATATAAGAATATTAGATGTAGAATCTATCACTCTTGCCCACGTCTGTACCAAAAACTTTGCTTTGTGTGTTTTATAAGGATCCCTTACAGTATTAATGACCTTTATGAAATAGATTGAGTGCATTCCTTTAGCATGTAAAGAGCGTGTGAAAGAGCAGGGGGAGAGTACTTGTTAATATTGGTGAGTAACACAACACTGGTTCACACCCCTCGCTCCTATTTCCCCTCATCACTCTCTGCCTCCCCACCTGTGTCGAGGCTGCAGAAGATGAAGACAGGTTGCGTGAGTAGAGCGCCCCAGACACTATCTTTGGGGGGGAATAAACAGCACATTAGTTCCAGGTTGTCTTGGAACGGTATGAAACAGAAGAGTGGAGTGGAGAGGTTAGGGGAAGTCCACTCCAGGATGGGAGCTGGGGATTATTAACGGGCAGGGACTCGTATTAAACCAGGAGTTTGCTCACCCTGTCTTTCCTCTCTCACTCACTTTCTCTCTCTTTCTCTCTCTCTCTCCTGCTTTTGCCATGTGCTGTAGATTAACTGTGCTCCAGAACTGACCCCCCTCTACCCCCAACTTTCTCTATTCATTTTTACAAAGGCAGTGAAATATGTTTTAAGGGAAGGTTCACAAGCATTTCAAGTTCTGTCTTGGTCATTGTGGGGGGAAAAAAAAGCATTGAACATGACTTGCTTTTCAGACAGGTTTGGCGAAAAGGGGCTAAATCATTTTGAGACGTTATTTCCCCACCCTCATATGGTTGTCCTTTATTTTTCTGTGCTCAGTTTTATAGCAATCACACACAGTGGGACCCACACAATTAACCTAAAGCAGACTGTTCATCAGAAAAAGAACCAAAACCCTGACTTCAGTGTTAATTGTCTACAAATAGTTAATTATCTCCTCGATAGCTGTGTGATCGAAGGTCTGTCCAAATCAGTGGGGAATACAACAGGTAATTCTATTGTTCTTTGCTTTTTATTTGACTCTTCTTTTCCACTCTTTCAATAAATTGTCAGTGGCAATTAAATGGCACCTGTTATAATCCCTGTTTTTCCATGTGTTTCAACTCAAGAACGTTCTACAGCACTATATTTTATAGCATAACATTTTGGCCTGATAACAAAACCACTACTCTATAACATTCTAGTATGCTATTGACCAGAGTGTACACTACCCTAAGACATTGGTGTTTCTCTAGTCATGAGTTAGCCTGCTGGTGGTTGTGTTTGATATATGGATGTGGGTGTACAGTGTTCACTATATGGAATGGAATGAGTACCTGGGAAGTGACTATGAGTGTGTGTTGTTTGTTAGTGATGCTCTCCACGGTGTGTCTGAGCTAGAGGTGATGTGTGCTGGCTGCACTCCAGTTTTTAGTGTTAAGTAGTGCAGGAGGGGTCGTGGTTCGAGGCCAGGCACATTTAGCTAATTGAGAGAGTGGCCGGCGTGTTTGAAGTACGCCAGGCGGTGTTACAGGCTTTGAAGTTCGATTGGGTGTTAAACAACCAGGAAATGGGCAGTAGTTAGTCTCTGTAAAGTTGTACGTTTCCCCCTCCTCTGGTGGCAAGGGGAGACAGCAGCGGAGGGGGATTTGCTGTAAGTGTGGAACTGCCCTGGAATGCCCTGTCAGGGTTCATTAGCCCAACCCGTCTCCTTCTGAGGAGGAACTTGGCTAGTGGTTTAAAACCAATTTCCATTACCTGGCTTCGTTTTGATCAACTTCCGTGCCATTACCACCTCTTCTCCCCTCTCTCTCCCTCTCTGGCTCTGCCACCTCTAAGAGCTGTGTGGGATGGAGGTGGCCCTGGTCTTAGTTATCTCCATCTCCTCTCTCTTCCCCCGATGAAGCTCGGTGGGGGACGAGCCTGCTTCCGTACTCTGACTAGAGTATCACTCTTCAGGGGACTTTATGTCATTAACACCTTCGACAAGACCAGACACCTGATGAAAAAAGGAAGACTTTGAAGAACATTGAACATGATATCTGAATGTTGAGAATAGGCCATTGAGTCCCTCTAAGCTTTTAATGGCCTTCAGCAACTGACTCCCCATATGTCAGAGTCAGGGGTACAGTACATGTTAATGTAACTCTGAAATCCTTCCCCTCCTTGACCCTAACCCTCCAAGTGTAGTTGAGTCAATGGGGAGCGTCCGTGAATAGGCCAGTTTTAGAGCAGCCTCAATGGGCTTGAGGAGTAAGGAGCTGTTGGATCTCCTCTGACTGCCACATTGGAGCAGGGGGAGATGGAGAAGGAGGGGTGAAAGGGCAGGTGTCTGCCACAGAATTTAATTAGAGAGACGTGATGCTTTGTCCTCGATAAAGTTGCTTCAGGCATTCTTTAATTGCCCCCCCCCCATCTCCAGCAGACCCCACTCTTCCCTCTCAAGTTCATTAGTATTCATCTTGAAGGTGTGTCACAATGCTGAGGGATGTCTGTGCTTTACTTCACCTCATCTCATTAACTCTTAATCTTACTCATACTTACACACACACTCTGACAAAATACTTCCTTAATGACTCCCTCTTGCCAGAATGTAGTATCTACAGCAGATTTGTCAAGCAGACTTCACTAGTTGTTGTTGTCAGAAGTCATGTAGTCAGTGCAAGTCTCCCAGCTTGTATAAGGTGTCTGTACCAGAGAGAGGAGAGAGGGAGAGAGAGGAAGGGAGAGGGAGAGAGACTCCGTGGATGTGAGATGGCAATAAAGTGACCTGGAGGTTGCACACTGTATTAGGAGCTCAGTCACATCAATATGTATTCAAAAGAGCAGCCTCCCCAAGGATTGAGCCTGTCAGCCTGACACTGGTTCAAAACAAAGAGAAGGACTTTAGGGGATCCACCATCTATTGGTTAGTACCAGATGTTGTTCCTTCTCTCGTCCACGGTTGGTTTTACCTGTGTGTGCTAGAGATGAACCACATGATCTGCTCTGCCATAAAACAGGTTTGAACAGGGGTCTATGAGGGTTGAGTGCATGCAGCCATTGTTTACTGTGTTTCTGAAAGAGATTAGTAAGAGCCCGTCACATGAAGGCAATCTTCAAAGAGACCCTGGAGAGGAGATTTGACATGAGGACCATGGCTGTCATGTTCACAGAGATGTGCCCAATAAGACTGGCTTTGCTATGAGGGAATGCAACAAGCTAGATCAAACGAAAGCAAGGCCGTTGGATCATTCATGTGTTGCCTGTTCATTAGTCGACAGGTTTGAATAAGACAGTTAATAGGGGAGATTTGGAGATCAATCATGAATTGATTAAACATTTAATTAAATCTGGATTGTTTTGATAAATCGGAGTGTATGGAATAAGCAATTAACTTTTACATTCTTGTGACTTACATGATGGTGTTGCCAAATAAGTTAATAAAAGAAGAATTGCTTTTGAAAAAGAAGTAAATTGCATTTTTTTTCCTAAAAGGCTTTTCTCCATCTCCAGCCTTGAGGTTTATCAGCAGCGTTTAGCCTAGCTAGCAGCATAAAAAAAGCGAAAGTTGAGATTAGCCCGAGCAATAATACTGCCCATCTCTCATTAAAACCATAATCGTTTGTAAAATGAGATTGATGGAAATGTATCTAAAAGGTCAAGGAAAGGGAATTTTCTAGGCTGACAGGATTTAATGGACATGAATTTAATTTAGCCGCTTCTCAAAACACCAGGAGGATCAAAATCCCCCCAGGTAAAATATAGGCCCTTACATACCGACCCTATCCCCACCTCTCCTCTACCTTCTTTAAATCAAATCAAATAACATTGTATTTGTCACATGCGCCGAATACAATGGGTGTAGACTTTATCATGAAACGCCTGCTTACAAGCCCTTCTACAGTAAATGATAAATACTAACACGAGGAACTATACTGTTCTCCGCCATCTCAGCTGAGTTACACTGTACTTTTGTTTTTGCAGTGTACAGTGAAAGTGAAATTAAAGCCCAGTTCTTAAATATGGAAGTGATTTGAGCTGATGAAATGCATTCGCCTCTGTTTGGCGTGCTCTGTTATAGCCATCACTAAAGAGAAGAGGCAGGAGATGGTTGTGCCCGAGGCCCCTCAATAAAAGACAAGGTCAGCCCCCCCCACCTCTCTCTCTCTCTCTTTTCTTTCTCTTACTTTCTCTCTCCCTCTGTCTCTCTCTGTCTCTCTCTGTCTCTCTCTCTCTCTCTCTCTCTCTCTCTCTCTCTCTCTCTCTCTCTCTCTCTCTCTCTCTCTCTCTCTCTCTCTCTCTCTCTCTCTCTCTCTCTCTCTCTCTCTCTCTCCCGCTCTCTCTTTCTGGTAGTTTGTGTATATAATATAATGCCTGTGAATGGTTGGATCCTGTGCAGGGGAACACTTTTGGTAGGATTTACCATTTGACCACAGTTTCTCTCCTTATTGTCCTTTTTTCTCAACAGGCTTTCAAGGCCAATATTTTAAAGCTCAACTCGATTCCATCCCCTGCTTGCTTACATGTTGGATATAAAGCATTTATTTCCTTTAATCGCTCAGTATCACACTGAGCTCAAAAACTCCATTCCGCAGTAACAGGATTAGGTGTATCAGTGGGTGAAATTAAGGACATACGTGTACATCTATCGACCAAGAGCACTTTCAATGTAATGGTTTGAGTCCCGAATGCTCTAGACTGGTATGTTTTTTTTTGTATGACAGAACTGATGAATTCATTCTGTCACTAAGTCTTAAGAAACAGAAATAAAAGGGGAACATGATTGTTTATTCATGTTCTGTCTGTACTTTACCTTTGCAGCTGTGTGACTGTCTTATTAAATGAGGTTGATTGTGTCAGGGAGGGTCTGCTGAAAGTTGGAGAGTTGAAGAATGAATGGACAAAGTGTCTGTGTATGTGAACGTACATGTGTCTACGTTGTGTGTTTATGTTAGTGTGGCTGCTCTGACGGGGGTGAGTGGTGTTTGTTATTGAATTGTGCTGTAGTTTTGAGTTTTGATCCGCTTTCTGCGGTCTTGGTCTCCCCCCTGCATGGCTGTGAGATGTGGACCCAACGCCTGCTGTTTTAAAGGTTCATTTCAAATCTCCTCCAGAGGCCGATGACTGAGGAGCCCTGCCTTTGATTGATTGTTGAGACCATTGATCTAATTTCAAAGCCTTTGAATTTCTCCTCTGCATCCCTGGTTTTTTGTGAGGAGTTGAATGAACCTAATTTCCCTGCACCTCATGCAGGGCCGGGCTCGCAGAGGTGGAGAAAACACAGC